>NC_139233.1:8327890-8606224 GCF_977018435.1 Lepisma saccharinum
AATTGGTAACAAAATTATAATTTATTATTTGTTCATAATAATTATTATTATTACTTTTCAACATCAAATCAACCAATATCAACGGCTTGCCCCCCCACCAAAAATTTCTGGTGACGCCCATGTCCATATCTACAATATCGGTATCGTTATCGCGCTACTGGTAAGAAATCTTGAAAGTTACTTACAGAATATTCTGCCCTCAAATTGAATTATGGACGCGCACACTGTCTTCTATGATTGTACGATACAGCACTAATATCGAGTGACACTTCCCGGTCAGATTTACTCCACTTCCTTTCACACCGAATGTTTACAGCACGCAAAGCGGGGAGCGCTACACTTATCCGGTTATTTACGCTTTCTACTCGTTAGGTGCAATTACAGAAGAGCGAGAAACAAAAAGTTTGTTCACGTTTCGCCATACTGTAGTTAAATGAAACTTTTCACGCTTTACAAAAGCTAGAGGGTGCCAGACGAAAGGGGAAGAGGCATAACACGGAAATGTGTTTCTTTCCTTTCCCTGAATCACCGTGCGATCCTTGAATGTTCATGACCTTGGTGATAGGTTCCATGACCTGGCTCTAATTTGTCATGGAAAATTTATGTTTTGCGCCAGCGCCATCGTAATTTTAACCTTATGAACATTTCAACATCATGCTAGGTTTCGTGTTTTAAAATTATCTCTCGCCTGCCAGCTGATTTCCAAACAAATAAGAAGCAAAACACTCTTGATTTGTTTATGGCGGTCGCGAGAACTCGGATGTCATACATCCAGGAACTCTACCCACAAAGGAACATCAGCGGAAACCGAAATATTTTGATTCTCAAAAATGAACAGATAAATGTCTTGCCATCGTAATTTTATTGGCTCACACCGCGTATATTTGCGATTTCTAGCCAAAGTTGCCGAGTTCAGGTACTACTTGTATGTTCCAACACTTCATTGATATACTTCACTTTCCTCAAAACAATATTGACTTCTTATTTAATGCTGTTGTCAATTCTGGTCTTATGATATTACGACTTTACGAGGTCTATTAAACTTAATTTGTCTATATAGTCGTTGCCTTGTCATCTAATGTTACTGAGAACGAAGTAATTTTAACTTACTGCAAGACTGATGATACATACACGTACTGTAGGTCCATGAGGATAGGTTAAAGAAAGGGTATTAGTTGACGAGAAATGACGTCAGTTGAAGAAGCGATCGACTTCACATCGTCTTAGTTTTTTCAGTAGGTTGAAAACAACTTACACAAAATTTCTTTCTATGCATCTCGCATAATATCTGCACTGGAATACATAATTAATCTTAATGTAGTTTATTGAATGAAAAATATTTAAATTGTTTGTGGGTGGTGGGTGGATTGTTAAAATCGGAGGAAAATGTCAGTTTCCTTCAGGAATGTAGCTGAGGTATCTTTTGGTTCCCTCCTTAATATTATAACTATTGCACAAATTGGCCCGTAATGGTTTTCCAGGAAAATGGTTTAGGAAGATTGATTGATTTGGGATATTTTAATTCGCTTTTGGCTGATCGTGAATATGAGGATGAGTGATATCATGAAATTAATTGAGAACACACATCCGTACTCATACCGGGGATTCGAACTCGGGACTCCTGGCGTCGTAGCGCGCTGTGCTAACCACTCCGCCACAGAGGTTAGAAAGAGAAAATTTCCTCAAGGTGTACACGGTATGAACATACAAAAACCCATACAAAAAGCCAGTAAGAAGTTGTTAAGGTAATATTCCTATACTCTTTTAATTAACGTAAAATTTCTATCCTCTTTTAATGTCCAATGTATAGGAATTTGCTCATTTCCTCCTCTCTCTCTCTGTTTCTCACATACATGTGGATATAGAAATGGCAACAGAAAACACTGTCGTTAACCCCCACGAAAAAGTTGTTAATCCGCCACTGGTAGTATTACATAACGAGTTCTCGTTCTAGTATGCACCATGACTCCCACCGCTCCTCAATGTTCATTTGCAAGTGAATCCATTGTCTTCCAATGAACACTTCAGACTGCAAATTAACTCCAACTAGGCTCTCAGAGCAATTGTGATCATTGGTCAGTACAACTGAATGAGATTACTTGAGTGGGCTAATATAATGGTTTGTATAGTTGTAGTTGCACCGTGAGGTGAATCAAAGTTATCTAATCACAAGCAGGTGTCGAGATATTGAATCTACACATCTTGCTCACTGCTAAATACAAAACATGAAATGGGTAGGTAACCTTTTCCATTAGTCTACTTGAAGCCCAGAACTTCCAGGCTGAGCGTATTCTCCAGCACAAGATCTTTACACAAATTCGGGCTCTCTTTTTATGGTCATTCATTTTTCTTTCATACTTTCGCATTTTACATTTTCCATGATTAACCGAAGAGTATAATGTGGGCTGGACATCCTAAATCGAATTCAATCAAATCCTTCTTCGGCATGCCTTTTAATATTTTTGATACTAAACTGAGCATTTATACATATATATATATATATATATATATATATACGAGGGTCACTATTTATATTTTGAGCCTTGGCAACACTGATTGAAGTTAGGCGCGATTTGACGTTTGCACGGAATCGTCTGGCATTATTGACCATAACGTACTTCAAATGTTTTGTCAATAGCTTCATTTGTGTTGTTTATGTTGCCTTGGAGATTGCGCGACAACAATAAAATGGAATTAACTCGTGAACATTTTCGTGCGATGATTTTTACGATTTTCGACGTGGATTATCAAGACAAGAGTGCATCGATCAACTTACTTCCACATTTGGCGATGAAGCCCCATCCTTTGCCACTGTGAAACGCTGGTATAACGAATTTAATCGTGGCCGCCATTCGCTCACCGACGAGATTCGCGAAGGTCGTCCAAAATCAGTTGTTGTTCAAGAAAACATTGATGCTGTGCAAAACCTAATACTGCAAGATCGTCGTGTGACATACTGTGAGATTGAGGCAACCATAGGCATTAGTTCCACCAGCATATATAAAATATTACATGATCATTTAGCTGTGAGAAAGGTATGTTCTCGTTGGATTCCACACAATTTGACAAAAACTCAAAAAGACGCTCGCGTCAATTGGTGCAAACAAATGCTCAATAAATGCAATCGTGGTGCTTCAAAAGACGTATATAAGATTGTAACAGGTGACGAATCATGGATATATGCATATGAGCCGGAACGTAAACAGCAGTCGACTGCATGGGTGTTTCAAGATGAACCCAATCCAACAAAAGTTGTTCGCGCTCGAAGCACATCGAAACAAATGGTCGCCTGTTTTTTCGGGAAAACTGGTCATGTGGCAACTGTGCCTTTAGAGGAACGTAGAACGGTCAACTCTGAATGGTACACAACAATTTGTTTGCCAGAGGTCTTCGGTCAAATACGGAAAACAAAGAAACGCCGTCGGATCATTCTTCATCAAGACAATGCCAGCTGTCACACATCTCGTCTAACAACCGACTTTATGAACAGTCAAAAAATCGAATTGATGGGTCATCCGCCGTACAGTCCTGATTTGGCACCCAATGACTTCTTCTTATTCCCGAATGTCAAGAATAAATTGCGTGGACAACGATTTTCGTCGGCGGAAGACGCCGTTGATGCGTTCAAAAACCATATTATGGAGGTGTCTCAAGAAGATTGGAAAAACTGCTTTGACAAATGGTTCGAACGAATGCAAAAGTGTATTGACCATAAAGGAGAATACTTCGAAAAACAATAAAGCAGTTTTCAATGCCAAATTCCTGTTTTTTTCATTGTTAGGCTCAAAATATAAATAGTGACCCTCGTATATATTGACATTGTTGTGAATTAAAAATTAAAACTTGGAAGAAAATTCCAGAAGATTCGTCCAAAGCATTTTATATAATTTGATGTTTGTGTAAATGTTTTAATATTAACTATTATTAATTGTAATACAGTACGTCATTTCACTTGTTATTAATCTTTTTGCTGCGGTAATCAGAGCGCTCCCTTCCGAGAAGAAAGGCAACACCACGTTGAAGCAAGTAAAGCGTCCCGTGTCGTGAAAATTTCCATTTCGAGCCATGATTAAAGCTCTAACTGAACGACATACTGGTCAACGAAATACTAAATGGAAATAAATGTCCTTACTTTGTTACTAACTGTAGATAGACGTATTATATTTGTCCAAGTGCGCGGGGGGTTGGGGGGCATAGATGGCCTTAAATTTGATACAGGGGACGCCAAAATCTATTCTCGTTCCAGGAGCAGAAATCTCTAGCTACGGTTCTGATTACGACGTAAAGTACTAATCCATTTGAGGCACCATAACTCTTCCGTAGAGAAAACTTACTTCACTTTTGCATTCTCCGAGTGTGCTAGAAACCATTCCTCGGGATGAAGCTGAGTGTGTAATGTAGTTGTAATGAAATAGAATTTCCTTTGAACAGAATTAGTTCTGTCGAATAAATGTGGCAACTGTGGAGTGACAATTACATGCTCGTTGTTTATTAACGCTTCCAATCTGGTACTAACTATCTGTGATCTCATCGTTGACCAATTATATCCTGTCGTTCATAGAGCTTACCGGAAAGAAAAAAAAATATGGCAAAATGAAAGGCAACAAAGGGAGAGGGGGTGGGGGTCAAATCTCACCCTGAGCATTCTACTGGCAGAGAGCCGTAATATAATTGCAGTGATTGCGTCAGTCGTTAATGACAAAATGGAATGATAAATCAGTTGTTTTTTTACAGGCAAGGTGCGTGCAAGGCAGATAAGCGTCGTGCCCAGATATACCTGTTACATTGATTAACAATAAAAACAAAATATGCTGACCAAGGCAGAAAATTTATTTTATTTTAAAACATAAATTAAACGTAACGTTTCGACCATTTAGCAAGGTCTTCAGAGTCTGTACCCCGTACAAATGAAACGAGGTACAAAACAGGATGATATATATACACAGAAATCACTCCCCTCCAGACACAAGATTACACAGGGGAACAATTTTTTTTATGTTCTGTTGCATGAGATTTTTCAACTGTTTCTGAATACTTTTTCAATGCTGATTTCAAATCTGAAATTAGTTTTCTGCTACATGCTCTAGTTTTCATGCAGTTTGGAATTTATGAATTTTCGCCAAAACGGGACACCCATTGTAATAGACAGTATGGGTAGCTGGAGAAGTAGGCTTACATCTGCCGTAACAGTACACTAATGAGGCCAATTTATATTTATTGTTGAGTTTATCATACCTGTTTTACTTTGTTTCAGATCTGATCATGGCTTCGTCAAGTAGGCATCCATGCGTAAATAAACCTGATTCATTCTGTTATGTATGTGGCTGCTACACACTTCTTCGTCAAAGGCACAATATAACTTCATTTGTTCGGCGTGCCTATAAAGCCTATTTGAAGTTCCCCTGGGTGACCAAGACAAGAAATGAGCTCCACATATGGTGTGTTACAATTGTGAGGAAATGCTTCGTGACTGCACAAAAGGAAAACGACGCGGTCTGCCTTTTGGAGTTCCCATGGTGTGGCGAGAACCCAAAGACCACATAACTGACTGTTATTTTTGCCTGGTAAACACAAAGGGTGTCGGTAAGATAAACAGGCATAAGATCTCCTATCCCAATATTCCCTCAGCAATTCGACCTTCTCCGCACTCTTCAGAACTCCCAGTTCCAGTTTCTAATGGTTTTGACTCATCTGAAGATGAAGGCAGTCAATATGATCAGCAAGAGCATGAGGGTAGTGATAACGAGATACAAAATATGGTTGCAGACTCTGACGACTCTGATACCAAACAGCCATCATCTCCTCAGCTGTTTAACCAATCGGAATTGAATGATTTAGTGGGTGACTTAGGGCTTTCCAAGAAAGCGGCTGAGGTATTAGCCTCCAGACTGCAGGGAAAAAACCTCCTTGGCTGCTCTGTAAAAGTTTCTTATTTTCGAAAGCGGGACCAGATTTTTGTGCAATTTTTTTCAGAACACAAGCAGTTTGTTTATTGCAACGATATTCCAGGTCTTGTCAAACAATTAGGTATAACTTCGTATCGTCCAACAGAATGGCGTTTATTTGTGGACAGCTCAAAGCACAGTCTCAAGTGTGTTCTCTTGCACAATGGCAATGTATATGGAGCGGTGCCAATTGGTCACTCAGTACATTTGCGAGAAGAACATAATGACATCAAAGTGGTCATTAACTTACTCAGATATCATGAGCACAACTGGATCATTTGCGTGGACTTGAAAATGGTGAACTTTCTCCTGGGTCAAGGAAGATGCTTCACGAAGTTTCCATGCTATCTCTGCATGTGGGACAGTCAAGCTCGGGAGAAACACTGGGTACAGAAGGAGTGGCCCATCCGTCAAACTCTAGAAGCAGGCATGCCCAATATTGTGAATAATCCAATTGTCAGTAGAGAGAAAATTGTTTTCCTCCCACTCCACATCAAGCTCGGCTTGATGAAACAGTTCGTGAAGGCGTTAAATCCCGATGCTGATTGTTTTCAACACATAGTTTCTGCTTTTTCTACTTTGTCCTTTGAGAAGATCAAAGCTGGTGTGTTCGATGGACCTAACATTCGTGCCCTTGTACGTGATGAAGTATTTGTCAGGAAGATGAACAACAGGGAGAAGGCAGCATGACTGTCTTTTGTAGCAGTTATTGAAAACTTTCTTGGTAACAAAAAGGCAGATAACTATGAGTTTCTTCTTAGCAGAATGCTGTTGGCATTTCGTGATCTTGGGTGCAACATGAGCGTGAAGCTCCATTTCCTGAATAGTCAACTTGATCAATTCCTCGACAACCTATAGGTGCTATTAGTGATGAACAGGGTGAGTGCTTCCATCGAGACCTCATGACGATGGACCAGAGATATGAAGGGCGATGGGATAAACATATGTTGGCAGACTACTGCTGGAGGATCAAACGAGATTGCTCTGAGGACATCCACAAACGCCATTGCTACAAGCGAAAATTCCTGCCTGATTTGAACAAATTTGAACTTGGCCTCATAATAGATGTTACATGTTAATGTATAGTGAAAAGCATTAGTTCATAGTTATATTTGATTATAATAGAAAAATTCTCAAAATTCGACTATTAGCAATACTGATTGTACACCACAAAAGTGATTTTGTAAAACTGTAATGCATATTTTCATACACTTACATGTTTTGTGAATACATCTTTGCATATACAATTGTATATGCTTAATTTTACGACAGCGTGGCCATAGTTCCACAGACATACCATGTCATCATGCGTGAGGCGTCAAAATTTCACAAAAAATGAAAATGTTCAATTACAAAAAAATCTGAAACAAAAAATCTGGAGCTTACAGAGAAAAACCAACTTCAGATTTGAATTCAGCATACTCAAATTAGATAAGAACAAGTGCTGGTATCAATGCAACAAAAATTTTGTTCCCCAGTTTGGAAACTTGTTTTCTCTCTCGAACATTACAGCAAGTGGCCTTCCCTTGTCAACTGTACTTTCACTTGAGTGAAAAGGACAAGAGGGAAAGAGGAGAGAAGAAGGAAGAGGAATGAAGAAAGAAAGAAGAACGTGAGATAAAAGAGTCCAACCACTTTCTGAATAAAGGAAATGTTTATCCAAATCGCCTGTCAGGTGAAAGTACAGTTGACATGAGAAGGCCACCTGCTGGAATGTTCGAGAGAGAAAACAAGTTTCTAATAATATTGTGTCTGGAGGGGAGTGATATATATATATATATATATATATATATATATATATATATATATATACACACATACACACACACACATATATATATATATATATATATACTCCTGTTTTGTACCTTGTTTCATTTGTACTGGGTACAGAGTCTGAAGAAGACCTTGCTAGAAGGTTGAAACGTTACGTTTAGTTTAGGTTTTAAAATAAAATAAATTTTCTGCCTTGGTCAGCATATTGAGTTTTTCATATCATGGAAACAAGTCTTAATGTTATGATTAACGAAGCGAAACACTGATTGATGAACATATTATCGACATGCAAATGAGAAAACATCATGCATTATCACAGAATAATCCAAGTAAGTTCAATGTACTCCTTATCAAGGGACATCCATTGACACCTCTATCATCTGTGGAAGGTACTTTGTACAGCGTTGATATGTAATTTGAGCTTACTTATCGAAGAGGGAGGGGGGGGAGAGCGAAATTCCGGTAACTTTTTTACTAGCACGGTAGAGACCATGTACTCTACTTTCGAATCCTGAGTTACGCATGTATGGGTTATTGTGTTTGTTCCGTCGTCTGTTTTCATCAATTCATCGTCTCGTTTTATCTACAGAGGTAGAAAAGTGCCTTAAAACAACCACAAATAGAGAAATAGGTGGATAGCAACAGCTGAGACTGAACAAGTAGGGTTAGCTATATTATGGCAAACGCCGAGTTTAAGTCCAGAGTTTTGTGTGCCGAGTTTAAGTCCAGAGTTTTGTGTGTCAAAATTGGGTATGTGAAAAACTTATTTTGTCCTTCAAGGATCTATCAACTTTTCCTTTACAATTGAACACTGTTGGAAAGTGGATACTATATATTTCTAGCTTGACACCTAGTTCGGCTGTCAATATGGATTCTAGTTAAGATATTTAGTTCGTGAGGAACCACTTTTAAAATGGGTTCGGCACGGACCTTTGGGCGCAGGGATGGGAATGAAAGGGTGGGGGTGGTTCCACTCTCCCCTTCATGATAAGGTTTTCGCTCACCATCGCTCACGGACACTTGCGGGCAGAGTGACCTTTCGCTATCATTTTGCAAGAGGCTCTTAGCTGTACCGTTTCCAGGAAACACCAGGAGGTTTCTTTTCATAGTTTCCATATTTTTTTCGTATTTCCTTCATTTTGTCTTTCACTGTACAAGTTTACTTCTATTCGGAACCCGTCATATAAGTGTCTGGATTTTTTCCCCTTTTTGAAATCAAATTGTCAGTATTCAAAGATTACTACAATTGTTGAACATAAGACAATTTCCTCACACACCTCTTTTCAATTTTTGTTTTCCAGGAGTATTTCTAAGGTCTATTTTATTATGTCACCAAGGTTCAATATGTTATTTTTTTAAATTCCTTCCAGGTGCTGTAGTGAAGAAAGACGTGGAATTCAGCAGAAAACAAATAATGACGATTTAACATTTGTTGTCAGATGAAACGATACCTTTTTCGCAGTTTGGTAAATAAATTAGAAATGTTAAGGCTGGGAAAGAAATTTCGGAAAGCAAAAATCTCTAATCATTGTGTATCGGCACGGTGGTTCTGCACAACCAAAGAAAGGAAACCCTGTGAAAAATACGAGAGAGAATGAAAGAAACAGGAGGAGAGAAGAGGCAAGGAAGAGGGGAAAGGCAAAACAAGAAAGCTGAGAAAGATTGATTGAATAAAAGAGAAGAAACATGGGAAAGAAAAATAAGTATTGAATTTGAAACCGTGGAAGAGACGAGACTTGCAGAAAAAGAATAAAGATATGGAAAGAGGGATAAGGAAAGCTATAGAAAGAAAGATCGGGAAGAAGAGAGAAAGACGAATGAAATATAGAAGAAAGGGAGAACCACAGCGAAATCCACCTTCAAATATTTCGTCCAGCTTTAAAGCTAGGGATGGCCACAAAATCCGGATTTCAAAGTATCCGATATCAGTTTCGGATGCAACAGATAATCCGGATAGAAAAGATTTGATGACGGATTTGTAGAAAATCCATATAGTGAAATACGAAAATGACGAAGGAAAGAATATGCGAATACCGTAAAACAGATAAACGATAAAACTGTCCGGATAATGAACAATTCATTTGGACATCACGACAATCCGAACAATTCATTCGGACATCAGACTACCCAAATATTTGAAATCCGGATAGAAAATTATCCGATATCAGGATAAAGTTTTATCCACATTTGGCAATCACTACTTTAAACCGATGAAACCACAATTATCTGTCAACGCCACTTAACCTACCTCCATTTTTTCTTGGTGCTCTGTTTTCCCTTGGACGCCATGCTCCACGCTAAGTAATCTAGCATCTGCAGCTGTTCCGCACCAGGAACTGTATTACGCACCTTTCTCTGGCACCTGCCAAATCAAAAGTTATGAGAGAGTACTCTGAAGCAAATTAACAGAACGCAATTGGTCACGATATGTTTGCAAGCCAGATTAGGACGAAACAATAATATGAGGGCGTTGGAAGCTCATGGTGTGTAGAAGAAAGATTAATTGAAAACGTGTTTGTTCGTTGATAATAATAGGAGTGCATTATTGGGAGAAAAGCTCAAGGTTCGATTCATTGATTTCGTTCATTTTCCTTCGCTTTTCTGCCACTGTTGACTGATATGGTATATTTTCCTTCGCTTTTCTGCCCCTTTTGACTGATTTGGTTGATTTTCCTTCGCCCTTCTGCAACTGTTGACTGATATGCTATATTTTCCTTCGCCTTTCTGCCCCTTTTGACTGATTTGGTTGACCTTCCTTCGCTTTTTTGCCACTTTTGACTAATCGCAAAGATGAGGAAGAATGATGAAATTAATGGACACTCACAAAGAACACGCATCCCAAGGTTGGGTTTCAAACCCGGGACCTTTGGCGTCGTAGCTCGCTCGCTATGCCAACCACTCCGTTACGGAGGTCGAATGTTGCATACTATAGCACACACGATTAAAAAGATCAGACTGTCCGCCTGTCTGGTAGCATTGCATCAATGTTTATAACTAGGGCTAGGATTTTCATGATTTAGCATATTTTCTTTGGTAAGGGTGATGTGTTCCCTAAATATATAGAAATTCAAATTGTGAAGAAACTAGGTGAATTAAGGAGCTTTTTAATGGCATATTTTTGGCATATTTGGCCATTTCTACGTGATAAGAGCATATTTTGATGGATTGTCGGTCATAGCATATTTTTGCTTTTTCAATATACAGTCATTTTCGAAGTGGATTCGTTATTACTCCCATGTTCTCTCTACTTCTTATTTTTGTACTGCAGAAAAATCTTTTCATTTTTATTTGAAAATTTACAGAAAGTATTCATTGTGCACTCCATAAAGTGAACTAAAAATGGTATGTACGTATATGAAAATATTTCAGCATAAGTAAAGCCCCTATCACACGGAACTGGATTTCTAGTAGGAATGCCCTAGTTGGCGCTGAACTAACTTTCTAGGTAGCAATCATGGCCGCCTGGCTGACTGCTTGACTGGTTTGGAGGAATAAGACATGTTCTAATTGCTACTTGCTTTCCTCGACTGGATTCTGTGGAACAGCCAATCAGAGCAAAGTTTCGCCATGTGAAGATAATCTGTGAGTGTGCAAAGGAGCGTTTTTGTCTGTGGTTTCCGAGTGTCACTCCAGCAATGTATAACGTATACAGCATGAAAGGCGCGTTGAGTTACACAATCTATGCTGAGTGCACGGTGTTTACATTTGAAACAACTAAAATATTCTTCCATATGTGTACAGTAAACGTTGTAAAGTATGTATTAAGCAGCGTCATTCTTTGGTACCTAATAAAGTTTTATACTAAACGTTATTCCTCTCAGTTGAATAGTTATCGGCTTTTAAACATGTGAAGTGATACATTGTTTACTTCTCACGCGGCCGCCATTACAACTTCCCTCGTATGGGAATAAAAGTCTATCGACAAGTACGTTGATAAGTAGTGAGGCGAAAACTAGCAAATTGGTAACCAGTCCAGCGGCAACTAGGGCATACCTACTGGAAATCCAGTTCCGTGTGATGCGGGCTTTAGATATTGAAGTTTGAAAACAGTTCAGTTATAAGGGCATATTTTTAAATTATAGTGCATATCTTGTAAAATTCCTAGCCCTTGTTATAACATTAAGATTACAAACATTGCAGACTTCTGTACTGTAGCTTGCCTCTCTCCATAAACAATACATTCATTTATAATTATAACATAGACCGTGGTGCAACAGCCCTAGAAGGCAAGGGCTACCGACTGAAGGCCTCGCTCCCACACGTCTCAGCAGAGGTGGCCGATCATCCAACCCGTTACGGGGTGACGTGTGGTCAGAACGACGAATCTTCCAGTCGGTGTTGTAGGTTTCCATGGCCGGGTTAAGCTACTCATTCGTAGCTCCCCAATTTTTTCCCTCCCGGTTCCATACACTGACCAAAATCTCAAGAGAAAAGTTGCTGCGTTTCTCCCAGGAGACTCGGTTCCGTAGTGCGAGCCCAAAGCTCGACACATTACGCTTTAACGCCCGCTGAGACGCGGCAACAGACGCGTCTTCCGGCGTCTCAGTAGGCGATAACCTGCAGACTTCTGACACGGATATTCTACGCTTTGGTTCAGCGAGTTTCTCTGTAGTGGCCATTACACTATTTGATTTCCATAGAAGCAGACAACAGAAGTTCTGTTGCCGCGTATCAGTGGGCGATATGTCACGGCGCGGGACCCATTAATTTATGCAAACGTAAAATCGAAATTCTTGCAAAATCTGACAAATCGTCAATGTTAGTTCCTTAGGTTTTTGTAGGTTCACATCAAAACATTTCAAAGTTCGATAGGGAGGGGAGGGGACGCCATGGCCCCCTTGGGCAAAAGACCCTCACATCATAGCTAAGTAGTTACCATAGATTAAGTAGTCACGGAACATTGGGAACAGGAATAAACGCAGAGGTTTCACTTCGCACCGACCCTCCGTGAGTGCACATTGAAGCATGGCAAGACGAGGTCACATGCTCACTTGCAGCTCCTAGCGCACGGAAAATGATAACAGCAGAACAAAACACGGAATTTATTAACTTAATTTCACCTTGAAGGTCGCGACATCACTTGTCACCATAACGCGAGAGCCGTGCTGTGGCAAAACATTGTGGACAAGAATGGATTCTTTATGCAATGACACGTCCATGGAAAATGTGGGCATCGTCCGAGGTGCCGCACTCCGAATAAAGAAAATACGAATTTATTGAATTAGCATAACTCGAAAAAATAGGTTATGTGAAATACCAAAAGTGCTACACGAAAGAGGGGGAGGAAATAGATTTTTGAAGTATTAAAAAATCAATAAAAAATATTTATTTATTTTACTTTGCATTTCTGTCATTTTTGGCTAATCGCGAAGATGAGGATGAGAGATGATCATGACGTGATAAAATTGAAGGGACACTTACAATGAACACCCTTGCCCAGACTGTGATTCGAACCCGGGACCTCTTGCATCGTAGCGCGCTGTGATAATCACTCTGCCACGGAGCTATCAAAAATAATTATGTACGTCGCGAAGGGGTATCTCCCTTTGCCCGGGGAATCGAAATTGTCCATTTCAAATTCGAAAGAACAATTAAAGGCTTTCATTAATTGGTATTTCAGCTGAAAAGCCAAGTACAAAATGCCTTAGAATTAGAAATAAAAAAAATAGACTAAAATGCAGGTCAGAACTTCATGTTTTCACATTCTACCACTTAATCCAAAGAACAGATGGTTTCACGAGTTCATAAAATTACAAAAAAGGGTTTTAAAGAGTATGTAATGTATGTATGACTAAACTTTACCTCTAACCTATTTAAAAGTTCTTCTTGGACGAGGTATGTAAAAGTTAATAAACTAATTCGGTTCATGCAAAAATAAAAATCAGTTGAAAAATATTATGTCCATCGCCATTTTCGCTCAGTCTGTGAGGGTGCAGTGGTTGATTGATTTGCCTTATTTTTAGCAAGGGGTCGTTCAGAAGGGTCTTGCCAACTTTCAATTATAATCTTTCTTTCACGTGTCAGCTAACAAACAAGGACACGTTTATGAAGAAGAAGAAAAAAAACAGTTGCAACTTTTTAATTTCCGTTACTGTGACAATGGGAATGATAAACTGGTGAGATAGACAAGCTAACAACAACTGTCCAAATGCATCAGGGAAATGACAAACACTTCATTCCAGAGAGGGGGAAGTAGAAGCTAAGACACTCAACCACCCACTTTGACCCAAAACCAATGTTTATTCGTGTCTCACCCTTGCTTCTGTTTAATTCCCTCTTGTGGCACATAAACCTGAAATTACGCCATTTGTGTCACTTCAAAACCCGTTGCTCGTAATTCAGGTAGGAAGTGTAATGACTTTCACGTTAAAAGTATAATTATGAATACAGACTGAATTAAAGCAAACCTTGTAAATCTAAATAAAACGTCCAACGTAAGGGAAATAAACTAAATACATAGCCAGTAATTAATCCACCCCCAACTAACACATCTATCAACTTTTTCGCAACACACCAGCAGAAAATTATTCAGAAATGCCTAATTGGTGCTAAATGTGAATTTACCCACGCCAAAATTGCGCTTACATTCAGATGGAAAGTTCTGGATAAACCCTAGAATATTTTCCATTTATTTTCGGTGGCCGAGTGCGTTAATTGGTCGAGGTTCGATCTCGCAACCGAAGTTCCCTGGATCAAGGTTGGCAAAGTTGTTTTTTTGTTTTTTTTAAACAAAAAAGTTTTTAACGTTTTAAACACGATTGCTACAGGCCCAGGAACCTACAAATTTTAATGTGATTTCCTCTGGTAATTTACATATGGTTCAAGTAGTGCATGTTTCCTTTTGATACCAAAATTGGACCGTACTCAAATGGGGGCCGGAAAATAGGTTCTGGTCCATGAAAATTTCGGTTTTGGTTCCGAATTGATTCTCTTCTCTACCCGTGGACGTCCACGCACCCCCCCCTGAAAGTCAACCAAAAAGTACATATTTCACACATACACGGTAATTTCATTTCAGTCACAGTAATATGTTAATTCTTGCAAGGGCGTTGCAGGAACATGATAACGTCAAACTGAAGCAGTTTTTTTTCTTTCATAAACCTCCCTTGGCGAAGTGTTAACCCAATGAGTTGATATGTAGAAAATGAGTGCTATTCTCCATATTATTATAATCATACAAGCAAGGACTAGTGCACGTGCAAACACACCATCATTCGGTTTCGTTCACATGGAAATTTTCATCTACAGCATTTTTACACAACCGAAGATAACTCCAAAGGGAAACTGCACGAAAACGAGTGGTCGCAAGTGAAATCACAAAACAAACTAACCCGCTTTCCGGAATCCAAGTATTGCAGTCACGACCTAAGCATCTTGATTTCTTCGTGTTGGAGTCGCACTCAAAATACTACGAAATCTAAAGGTCTTCGACCACGTTTGTTGCGATCATTTTATGGGTGATCAAGGTATGACGATTTGATGAGAAATGGGGCACCTAATATGGCGAAGCGAAATTCCAGTGCCAATAAACCTTTACCTATTCGCACATCCATCAAAAAATGGAATTTCTCTGCACGTACTATCCGCAGCCTTCAACACAACCCCCCCCCCCCAACTTAAAATTTCAAACGCAAGCTTCCGCGAAATCATTTCTGCAAGTCGCTGGTCTGATACTCGCGCGCCACCCCTCGGCTCTTCAACAGCTATCAAGTAAAGGCTCGATTACATTTGGCAAGTAAACTTGTCCCCGAGTGAACGTGTGACAACTAACGCAGCGAGTGTCGATTACACAAAGCTAGTAAAAACCCGCTACCCGCTCTAGAGGTTTCGAGAGACATTTTACCTTGTGTTCCAGGTGTTTCTGTGTTTTTAATAGTTTAGTAAAATGAAGTGGAACAGCAACAATATTGTTGAATTTTTAAAAATTTATGAACAATATCCTATGTTATGGAACATCAAACACAGAGACTATTGTAATGTAAAATTAAAAGACAAAGTTTTCAAAAAAATGTACGAACAGTTTGAAAGCGAGAACTTACTACAAGGCATGGACGAAAAGCAGCTGAAGGCCAAAATTAAAAATTTAAAAGATGTCTATAGACAAGAACTAGGTAAAATGGAAAAGAACAGAAAAATCCCCGTCCATTCTCAAAATATTTTGGTAGGCTAAAGGATCTTCGTCCCTCAACTCCTTTTTTTTTTTTGATTTAGTTTATTTTACTTCGCGTTTTGTGCCTCTTGGCTAATTTGCGAAGATGGGGATGAGTGATGAAATGATGAAATTGATGAATGGACATTCACAAACAACCAAGCCCGACCGGGATTCGAACCCGGGACCCTTGGCGTCGCAGCGCGATGTGCTAACCACTCGGCCACAGGGTCGGGCTCCCTCAACTCCTTGAACAAAATATTAGATGCACCAGTTTCTCCCATCTTGCTACCCACTGCTAGACCTAGACTTTTCTAGATTTCCTTTTTTTTAACCTCCAGGCGTAACAAAAGAGCAACAACAACAATTCCCGCACGTATTACTTCTTCCGACATTTCGGCCATAACTACACATAGAGCGACTTTACTAGCGCGATATATTACACGCAGCGAGTTTACTAGCCAGACGGTAAAATATCAAGTGAGTGGCGAGAAAAGTAGCCCAGTCTTCAACCTCACTCGCTGGAGCAAAGTGGGCGACGAGTTAACCAGCCAACGTTGTTACATTGAGCGAGTTTTATAGCAGCAAGTAGCGAGTAAATTCTAGTCTAATTGAGGCTTAAGAATGCAATGTTTTAGAAAACAAAAACACAAGTCAGGTTTAGGGCATATACTGTTTGGTTGCGTCTCCTCAGCCAGCAGCTGGATTAGTCTTTCATGCTCATGGTATATATATATTTATTCGCAAGGCCCGTAACCGTAATGATATTCAATATATCATGAAACCTAAAATGTTCAAATCACGCTATTGACGAAACGCTATATCGCCAACGGAGTCGACCAGAATTTTTTTTTTTCTTTTTGTTCATGGACTACAATCATATCTCTCCCCAGTATTATGGTGTCACTTTTCGCAGAGAATCTAGTTTGAACCTGTTTCAATGGAACCTTTTCTGAACTCTTTTTAAGTGGTGCGTGAGATTTCGATTCGGGGACCGAATTGATATACGTACAGTACAACTTGTCATGGCCGTAGGCAGGAAAAAATTTCGGGGGGGGGGGTCATTCATAATTGTTCCCATGGGCGTCGCCAGAAATTTGAATAATAGAAATAATAACAATAATTGCACAATAATAATTAATATTTCATAATAATAAAACAATTTTATTCCATAATAATAATACTACTAATAATAATTATTATATTCTTGTTATATCCTTGAGGGGGCTTACTCAATCCAACAGATGAGTGAATATCCAGCACAATTTTCTTTTTTTTTTTTTTACGTTTCATACAGTGTGTACTGAAATGCACAATTATTATACTTCGTCATTAAACTTTAGATACCTTCAAGAGAAAAGCTTTAAAAGTTAGATGGAAATTTTAGTCATAAAGTTTTTGTTGTTTGACTTTAGAATTAAATTTTTGGAATTTTGAAAAGTGTGGAACCAGTTATTCTTTTTAAAAACTTAGCCTGGTGCATGGATTGTAACCTCAATCGCGAACGTAATGCGCTACAAAACTGGAGATCCTAGGTTTGAACTCCTATCAAGGGGGATTTTCGACTTTATCGGACAGGAAATTTAAAAGCTGTAAAGGGAATTTTGGGACAATCATAAGGGAATCTTCAGTCTATATTCCTTGTGACGCAGGAGCAACACTGGAAAGATGACAGCAGAAGTGATAATGGAGGGGTTGCGGGTGGGCTACGATTCTGAGAATAAATCCTGTTTCACTCAAGTTTCAGAATTCCAAATGTATGAAAATTCTAGCTCGATCGTTTCAACATTGTCTCCATGTATTTTTGTGATGCTTCGAAAAAAAAAAAAAAAAAAAATTTGTTACAATTTTGGTTTCTGAACTTCCATTAATCTAACATGTCAGAAGTTTCGGGGGGGGGGTTGAACCCTAGAAACCCCCCCTCTAAATACGGCCATGCAACTTGGATGTAATCTGTTCTTAGCGGTCGCGAACCCATTTCCACTTGCTGACTTTTAAGGGCAAAGAGAGAAAGAAAGATGGAGAGAGAGGTTCTTCTCTTCTCCTTCTCCTCTCTTCTCCTTCTAGAAGAAAAAAAGAGAGAGAAAAGGGGGATTCTCCCCCCTCGCCCTCTCTCTTTCCCTTTTTAAATACATCTCTCTCTCTCTCTCTCAAAGTGAGAAGAAGACAGAGAGGGGAAGATCAGAGAGAGAGAGAGAGAGAGAGAGAGAGAGAGAGAGAGAGAGAGAGAGAGAGAGAGAGGGGTTGGAGGAGAGAGAAAAAGGAAAGAGAGAGAGAGATTTCTTAGAGATCCTGGACCTTTAACGACCCTCACTTGAACACTATTCATTGGATTGATTGTTAATTGATTTGCTTTATTTTACTTCGCTTTTCTGCCACTTTTGGCTAATTTCCGAAGATGGGGATGAGTGTCGATATGATGAAATTGATGAATGGACGCTCACGAACATCCATACCCAGGCTGGGATTCGAACCTGGGACCCCTGGCATCGTAGCGCGATCTGCTAACCACTCCCTATGGGGGCGGGACTATTTATTGGATTTTCACGCTGTCTCATGAGTGGTAGTTCTTTCTAGGGGTTTGTGTGGATAAATCACTGAAGAGATTGTAAAAACGAAATGAAGAAAAATATAGATCATGACGTCTAACAGCCAAAATTGTTATACTGATGGGCCGTAACACTTTTGAAAAAATTACGCCACTGGATATGAAACATTAATGGGTTTTTCACTGCAACGAATTAACTGTTTTCTTAAAATGGCAAATCTTTAAGTGGTAGGGTAAGTTCCTCTAAGAGTGCGCGGGCCTCGAAGAATACGCAGCTTAATTTTTGAATGTTGGCAGCATTGCAGGATGCAGTCATTTTTTTAAAAAAAAGGTAAAGTGCTCCCTTGTGCTTAGCACCACGCCACCATGAAGGTGTATAGGGGGTGTAGGGGTAACGCCCCACCTTTCTTGATCCGGTCATGAGTGGGGGTGATGAGATCAGCATCACACCTCTGACCGCCTTTACACCCCAGAGTTTCCCCCATGTACCCATGTCATTCGAGGCTGGGTGGGCGCCGGGGCCACTTCCGTTAGAAAAGTTCCCGGATTTGAACCGGCTGGTGATCGAACCTGGGACCTTGAGCATGGTAGTCAGACGCATTACCAACTGAGCCACTTAGTCATGGCAGGTTATTATCTGGTAATGGTAATAATTTGTTTTTAAGTAGGGTAATAAGTGTTAGTATACACCACAACATCGAACATCAGACATATGTGAGAACGACCCCCCCTGTATGCTGCTGCTCCTGGCCTACGAATCCTGAACCATATCTTGTTACTTTAAGAGTGTGCAGTACATGAAGAAGTCAGAAAATCAGAAGTTCAGTTCTCACATCTTCACCCTACAAAAACTCATTTCTGCATTCAACTTCCGGGGCTTTGAAAAAATTGAACGACACAGTGATAACTAAACCAGTGCCTCCAAGAAAAATTGCGAGACCCCATGATGATGCAACTCCATCAACGTCAGCACAAGAAAGTTTCTTCTGCCCTGGGTGTGATGAACAGTGTGTCGAACCCATAACTGAAGACTGGGTACAGTGCATAGGTTGTGTTCAATGGTGGCATGAAGCATGCTCCTTTTATGAGGCCATGGGTATATTTAAAAGTGACACCTGTTAATCCGTACTCTTGAAGGACCTTGTGTGTAATTACATTTTTTTATAAATGTTTAAAAATAATACAAGTTTATTTATACCTGGACCTTAGTTCTTATGTATTCATAAGCCAATGTATCAATCTGTGTTTTAGTGCAAACTGTTTGCCGTTATAATAATTTCTTTTAGCTTCTGTGAGGTTGCAAAGTTAAGTGCATACTCTTAGAGGATTTCCCCCTATTAGGTGCAAATTTTGTTAATCCCAAAGAAGTTAAAATAAAATCTGTGGTACAACAACAAATTGTCCTCACGATGCTGGGTCACCATTGAAATTTTAGAGGAACTCGAGTGTCTTGTACCAAAGGCGAGAATGCTAATCATTGAGCTAGGGGTGGGGATGGGGTTCCATTTGCCGAAGAAAGAAACTAGGAAGAGAAGAACTTTATTATCTGACGGAAATCTTAGTCGGCAGGAACATATTCTGCAGAGCAGGCTTATTCTGCATATTTAGGCTAAAAGAGCATGTATTTGTGCCGCATCCATGATTGCAAATTTTTTGGTCATGCTAGGACGATAATACTGATGTTTCAAAAGAAGGTACTGGAATCCCTTCACCAGAAAAGCATCTATTTATATTTTTATTCTACTCATTTTACATTGCTTTTAGTATAGACGCTCCATGAAAGGTTAGGGGTGAGACTGAAGGTGCACAGCAAGAATTCTATTGCAGAATATGGGCTGAAAGTGGACTGACCTAAGTGGGAGTGCTAAAGCTGACACTTCAAGTCTCTGTATGGATAGAGCTCCATAGACAGTGGTAGGAAATGAAATCGCCAAAAAGAACCACAGGGAGGAGGAAGTTGGTTTAACAAATTTCTCGCAAGAGAGTGAGAAATGCTTGGAGAAAACCCCCAAGGCAGGTTGTGAAGAATGAACAAGTAGCATCTCTGACGTGTCACGTTAAGCGCAAAACGATACTTCAGATAATGCCAACGAATAAGCAGTTATTACATTAAAGGACAAGTCACGGTTCGTTATAAAGAAGCAACTTAATTAGATTACTGGTAGTGATGTTCCTGACATCAGGAAACTGTGTTTCTAATAAAGACGAACAACCTTTTAAAACTAAGAACATTTAGCAACTTACCTGTTCAAGTTGAAACTTGCCATCAGCTGAACAGTTGTAAAGGAGTAGTACGCCACTGGGATGCGTTAAATGCTACAGAAGAAGAAATACTGAATGAAGTCTCAAACCAGCATATGGTACCAGTGCAGTGTGCAGAATGTTTTGGAGGATTATCTCAGTTTGAAATACCTTTAGTAGCCAAAAAGGTTTTTGTATATGTACGGTCCAAAAATTAAAGAAAAAAATGACACAGCTTACCTCCAAAAATGAAGGCTACGCATAGATCAAGCTGGAAACCTGTGGTTCTTTTCGTTTTCTTTTTACTGAGGTATCCTCTCTAGTAGGATCCTTAGTGAAACTTGCAGCAAGGCACAAAAGAAAGAAAGGGAAAAAACATAGCTCGGAACTAATTGTCATAGATCGCTTTTTTCCAAAATGGCAGGGCTTTTGGCAAAGATGAAATTTATACATTGTATCTCCCATAAAGTTAAAGTAAGGTCAAGAAGGAAAAGAAATAATATTTGGCATGCCCCTCGCCACAACCAAATTGAAAAATGTATGTAGCAGTGGTACATTCCTATAACTATGCAAAGTTGTATTGAAAATAGACTGTGATATTTCTTGGGAGAAAAAATAATGTATAAGAGTAGCAGTGTTGCCAGCTTACGGGAAAAAAATCATGAATTTTGCTTCTAGCATCGGTCCTATGGATGCTGATTGGACCAAATTTCGACAGAAGCACAACAAAAGACCACTCTTTCAGGATATGCAATGCCAATCTCCTAATTTTGAAAGGGGAGGAGGAAAATGTGCAACATCCTAGAAAAATTGTAATTTTAAGGACATTTTGGAAAATGGATGTTTCCTCCTGATTCTCTAATTGCTGCACATTATGAACATGTTTTTGGTTTTCACTTTTATACGTAACATTAAAATATATCAAAAAGTAGCTCATTTTATAAGATCTATCGCACAATACTGGGAGGGAAAACAAACACATTTTGAAATTCCGTTTGTTAATAATAGTAACGAAGGATATAATCTTTTATGATTTGAGCATGCCATACCTTCATACGTATACAAATGAACAAAAAAGACAGAACTGAAATATCATGTGTAGTTTTGAAGAAACGACATGTTAATTGCTGCCATGTGGTGTTAGTACGTGTAGGTACCAGCCATCCTGAGATGATAAATGGACATGTATGGTAAAATGGGGATGACATGTAACAGAGGTGTAGATGAATGAATGAAATGATTACACAAAAATATGTAAAGTAGGAGACAGTAAATACTTACCACAGACAGAAAAGACAGGTGTATGGTAAGTGTTCAATGTCTCCTACTTACATATTTTTGTTTATCGGCTCATCTTTCTCTTTTCCTCATTCTATTATCATGAAATGATTACAGATGTCATCCCTACCAAACCAGTTGCCACATCAAGTCATCCATACAGGAGGAGGGATACACATTATAATACAAACTTTCTAAAATGGTTCAGATGTCAACATATCTTGTTCAAAAATGTGTAGCTTTGTACATGAATAATATACAATGACACAAAGAATATTGACTATCAATATCACACCAAGTATTGCAGTGTAGATGAACTGCTGTCACAAAGTAAAGTTCTCTGTGCATATAGCAGCATGCCATGAGGGCACATTTAGGGGATGTTGGGGTAGGGCCCCACACTTTCTCGATCTTGGCCATTTTGGAGGTGATGTGATCAGCACCATGATCCAGCCACGTTTACTCCCCAGTGTTGCCCCAGGTAAACACTGATTTGAGGCTGGGTGAGCCCCAGATCCACTTTGTGCACGGACAAGACCAGAAAAAGTCCAACCTTAGATCACCCACCATGGAAATCAAACTCAGGCCTCCCGAGTGGCCAGTCAGATGCACTACCGACTAGACTACCCTGGCTCTATATTGCTGTCATAACATGTTAAAACTAACTCTACAACTAAAGATATTTGTGATACACAAACAGAGCTATTTATACAATGTGCATCTGAAAAGTTTGGTGAATGATCCCATATTTGAAAAACCGTGCTGGTTAGGATGACGTGCTCTCGCATGCGCATTGAGAGACATGTCAACAAGCAGACCCTATCGTGCAAATCGCCGAAGTGAAGCAGTGGTGCACGCTGCGACAAAGCTAACGGAGTGAGTGTGTGCGAACTCGTGTCATTGCAACATGGAGCGCAAAATGGAGCAACGCGTTAACATGAAGTTTTGCTTCAAATTAGGGAAAACGGCGACGGAGACTCATGGAATGTTAGTGCAAGTGTACGGTGGTGAAGCAGGGAGTAAAAAGTGTGTGTTTGAGTGGTTTAAACGCTTTAGAGATGGAAAGGAAGGTGTCGAGGATGAGCCAAGTTCGGGTCGACCGTCAACAAGCACAATCCCAGACAACATCGAACGAGTGAGACGGATGCTTGCGGATGATCGGCGACTGTCGTTGAGAATGATCGCAGAAAAGTTGCAGATAAGCAAAGACAGTGTACGCACTATTGATCACGAACATTTAAAAAAGCGAAAGATTTGTGCCTGGTTTGTACCGCACACGCTGACAGACGAGCAGAAGCGAACTCGGATGGAAACATCTGGAGATGTCATCGACATGTCTAACCAGAATCCGCAGTTTTTGGAAACCATCATTACTGGAGATGAGACCTGGTTCTACCAATACGATCCGGAGACCAAGCGACAGTCAATGGCATGGTGTTCATCGTCTTCCCCGCCTCCCAAAAAAAGTCAGTTGACAAAATCCAAGATTAAGACGATGTTGTTCGCCTTCTTCGACATCAAGGGCTTGATCCATCAAGAATTTCTACCCGCGGGTCAAACTGTCAACGCGGAAGTTTACGAGGGAGTTTTGAAACGGCTGCTGCAACACATCCTGCGGGTTCAGCCAGAACTGTAACCGAGTGGACAGTGGACTTTCCTCGACGACAACGCCCGTCCGCACACTGAGATCCACGTGGTCAACTTTCTCGCTCAACGCTAAGCGACTGTTCTTCCACACCCTCCGTATTATCCAGATTTGGCACCGGCAGACTTCTTTTTGTTTCCCCGCCTTAAATTAGCCCTGAAAGGCTTCCGCTTTGCAGACGTTGCGGATATCCAACGCTTGACCACGGTGCTTCGTGTGATTCCACAAGAAGCGTTTGCTGCCAGTTTCCAACAGCTTTACAACCGATGTCAGACATGTGTTGTAGCTAATGGTGATTTCTTTGAAGGCCAGTAAAGGTATTTTGTTTGTAACTCTTGTTTCCTTTATTTTCTGAGACCATTCACCGAACTTTTCAGATGCACCTTGTAGAATGTTAAATAATCACGTTTATCAGATTCGTTAAATTTCCTGCTTCATCACATTAGTAACTGAGAGTATTGGTATTGAAAAATATCGGAACAAATTTATTATTGGTACACCCAATGGCAAAGATATCAGTAGGTAAATTGCTATTTTCAATCATTTCTATTCTACATTCTGAGTTATATGTGGAGCAGATATCCTCTGCTTACTGACATTTTTATTTCAATTCATGATCTTAACATTGTGGAAAACAGACTGAATGAAAATGGCAATGGACAATTCACCTACCATGACTTCTGTCATTGAGTGTACAATTCTGAAGTATGGTCATCTTATGAAGCGTGCTCAATGAAAACACTAACACTATATTCTTTTTATATTTTATTTAAAATTAACCATAACAATATTCAACAACTTCCTTCTCCAAATTGTATAAAGATACTAAATTTAAAAAAAATTATACTCTTATAAAAACCATGTAAACATCCAGTAGAAAATATACCTTTACAAAAACAACCAACTTGTACAAAATATTTTCATATATTTGAATAATTGTAATGTATGGCTACAATATCAATAATCCTCAATTCACCCATTCATCCCATCACCTCTTGATATTAATACTGGCATTCCTTAACAGAAGAAACTATAAACATTGCATAACATGCAAGAATGTAATTAATTATGGTGAAGTTTTACAGTCATTCTTTCTTCATGGCAATTGTTGTCTACTTCAGAAATTCCTATCCAACTTTTTACGATATTTCTTATGGATATAGATATGATCGGCCAATTTTTGGATCTATGGAACATGTGTGTTTGTCCTAAGGAATGAGATAAAGGAGAAAGAAATAAATTATCATCTTATTAAGAACTCCTTGAATTAATTTACATATTGCATGCATAGAATGGGCCTCACAGTAATAAAACATGTAGTGTTCAAGCATTTGATTGATTGATTGATTCATTTGGTGTTTTAAGTCCACTTTATGCACAATAAGGCTAATCGGAACTGGACCTACAGTTTAAAGTGGGATCCGAACTACTATGTGCCTCTACCAGGTATCGAACCCGGGACTCCTTGATTACAAGGTGACGACACTAGCTCTGCATGATTGGGGAGGCCCTAAGCCTACAGGGTTGTCAGGCCACTGATAAAACTTGATTAGTAGCAATAATAACAATAACAATTATTATTACCATGGTTATAATTTTTTACACTAACAAATATTATAAAGTAAACAATTTTATTACAAATTTTCATCATCATCATTAATATTATAATATCCATGGGTTTTTTAGTGCTGTCCAGGGGTGATGTCCAGGTTTGCAAAATGTCCGGGGTTTTGAAAATCTGAACATGAAAATAGCTACCGGTATTGAATATTGACGACCAGAATTTAGGACCGGCAAGGATCGATCAATTATAAGGATCGATTCTTTTTATTCTTTGAGAAATCGACTTCCGTGAGCGTCTTGGTTGTCTTGCAAGCGTGTGAAGTAACTCGTCTACACGTTTTTGATAATTATAACTATTTACAAGGGCTTTGCATTTGGCAATGGGCAAATGAAAGTATGTATTTAACGTTAACCTGCAGCAGGAATACAAATTCTTGAAACTGTGTAACGACAGTGACAGTGCAATGTACACTCTGTAATGCAGTATTTTCTCTTGCACATAAAGGAAGAGGTGATATTGAAGACCACGTGAAAACAGTTAAACATAGGAGTACTATTAATGCTACTGCTTCAACAAACATAAGAGATTTTAGAAAATAATGTTAATATTTTTTTCTTGTAACAATTTATAGTTTAATGTTCGAATAAAATGTTAAGGCTTTTAAGTAATTTCAATTTATTTTTGTAAAGAAAAATAAAATTCAGCAGTAACAAGTTGATCGCGAATATGTCCTGGGTTGGACCCAAAAAAAATATGGTAAGCCTATCCATGGGGATACTTTTGAGTGAATATCCAGCAAAAATGTTTTTCTGTTATCGTTTTACATTTCATCCAGTTAGTGTATAGTTATTATATTTTGCTATTATAACTTGTATATTCCTAGTTCAAGAAGAAGTTGAAAAAGTATGGGGAAAATGTACCTAAGTTAATATAAAGTTTATGTCCTTTGTCCTCTCACATGAAATTTCAATACTGCAAATGGTGGAACCATTTATTCTTTGATTGATTGATTGATTTAGTGTTTTAAGTCCACTTTATGCACAGTAAGGCTAATCGGGACTGGAACTACAATTTTAAGTGGGATCCTAACCACTATGTGTCTCCACCGGGTATCGAACCCGGGACCTCTTGATTACAAGGCGACGATGCTACCACTGCACCATCGAGGAACATCTCATTTATTCTTTGGATTGAATGATAGAGTTTGAACAACGAAACCTTGTACCTGTATTTTACATGCAATTCCTTTCAATATAATGTATTTTTACTTTGGTTATTTGAACACAATATCTGTTGGTACTATAAAAATAACAAGCTTTCTGTTTTTTTGTATCTTGAAATTAAGGATGCCAATTTCCAATTTCCGGGGGGGGGGGGGGGAGGACTTATTTGACCCACTCTCCTGACGCCCATGTGTTCAAAAGAGTTACACCAAATTTTGTTCGAACAGGGAAACACAATGGTTGACTGCTAGCAAGACAACTGTTATTCAGAAGAGAAGGTGTATTTCCTGCTGGTTATGGCTCCACGAGTTCTGTAATAACATTTCCACGCACAATTAGGACATATTTCTGCATGGGATAGAAAATGTATAACCACTTCACACTAAGGAGTAGCTAGTCTAGCAGAGATACATCAATTAATCTCACATCTCTAATTATTTTCAAATCACAATATTTATTGTCTTGTTAAAGCCAGAGTTCATATGCAACACTTTTGTTTTTACGTGCTTCTCGTCCCTTGGTGCGATCCGCGGGCAAAGTTGGCCTAGCTCGCTCTTCCTCCGCCTCACCAGTTCCAGGTAGAAACGGCCGCCCGAAGGAAAAGGGAAGATTTCTGCCTTTACCTCCCTTGCCCCCTCGTGCCCCAGTGCAATGGTTGAAAGCCCGTGGTTTCAGGTCCACCAGTCTATCTCCTATAGGACACATAGGGGATTGATTGGTTTCCCTTCGATTCCTTTGTAAATCTTCTAAAGAACTCAGGGGAAAATTTTCTGTAGTACTTATGTTCTCTACATTTACATCACAACCTTTTACACGTTGCACAATATGTAAGTATAATATGGGATGTAGTTTTATTATTTATGAAATGGGAACGTGTTATGTGCAGACAATAATGTTATGCTTTCTTTCTTTTCTTTTTTTTCAAATATGGAATATATAATGATTAAATTACAAATATGTGCTCAGGCTCTCTCTCACTCTTGTTTTAGTAGTGTTTTATTTATATACAGGGTGTTCCGGGAGGAAGCGGCAATACTTTGGGAACTGGTAGTATGGGTGATTCTAAGCAAAAAAGTTCATATGAACATGGGTCCGATTTTGAACGATAACGGAGATATGAACAGAAATAAAAATGATGTAGGAGAACGTAAACAAAAACAGTAACAAGTAAAACATGCCAATGTAATGGTAATTGTGTAAGTAAATACGAGAAGGGACATGCTGATACTAATCTTTATTGCGTGAATTTGTGGTGTAGCAGTAATTAGTACACGATAATTAACTAATGAAGCAAGCAATAAATGCAGAACTGCTCATTCCAGTTGGTTGATCATTCAACATCTGAATTCCACCTACCCTAATCAAGGGTTTGGTCGTTGTCGTCGTCGTGGTAGTGGTACTGGTCTATTTCCATGGCCACCTCATTCTCCTGACCTAACCCCTCTTGATTTCTGTTTATGGGAGTGGATGAAGCAGGAGGTTTATCGAGAAAGGGTGAATACAAGGGATGAACTGCATATTCACATTATGAATGCTGCTGCGTTAATCCGGGAACATTGTAGTGTAACACAAGATGTCCTCCGACGCGCTCAGAAGTGCACTGATGTTGGTGATGGTATTTTTGAGAATCTGCTCTGCCCTGCTATCATTTTTGTGGCCTTTTCCCTCCTTACATTCGTTCATGTGAGTACTGACCAGCAGGTGTTAACATTTCATTTTTCTACATTTATTGCTTGCTTCATTACTTAATTATTGTGTACCTCCATTATTCACATGTCATCCATCCATTTTATCATACATGCCAATTATTTAACCTTTAGAGGGTGAGTGATATACTTGTCATACCACTTCCACGTGGCAGCAATTACCACATAATTTCTTCAAAGCTACAAATGATATTTCAGTTCTGTCTTTTTTGATCATTTGTACACATATAAAAGCATGACATGCTAAAATAACAAAAAATATATATTTATTGTTACTATTATTTACAAATGCAATTTGAAAATGTTGATTTTTCCCTTCTATCAACATTATGGGATAGAATTTATAAAAGGGATATTACTCTTCAACCACCACTTATTGCTCATATATTTCACTTTTACTTGTAATAATGGGAACAAAAGAATACATTGACAATGGTCCAGTGGGCAAAGGTCTATTTTCCAAATTCCCTGAGAATTAAGAATGTTGCATAACCAATAGGGTCAATGTTAGAAGCATAATTCCGATTTTTTTTCTGTAAACTGGCAACACTGCCATTCTAATATGTTATTATTTTTTCCCAAAGGAGTATCAGTCTACTTTCAATGAAATTTTGCATAGTTGTAGGAATGTACTAGTTACATACTACACTTTCCATTCACTTTGATCAATTTACTTGGGCACAGGGCCATGCTGAATACCAATTCTTCTTCTTCCTTTAACATTCATTACTAGGAGGTACACTATATAAATTGCACTTCCACTAAAAGCCCTGCCATTCATCTTTCTACAATAATTACTTCTCAAGCTATGAGTTTTTTTGTACACTGTGGCAAGTTTAAAAAGGGAGCACTTGAAAATTCCATTCCCAGAAGAGGCTAACACCCATTAACTGAAGGTGCGGTTTCATTTGTGCGATGGTCGCATGCAGTTGTTGCACACATACATGTCAAATGGAATTCACCAGAAGTGATTTCGTTTGTGAATCGAACGCTAGATAACGCGTTCCAGTAGGTTCTAGTGTTCCTCGATTGTGCAACTTGTGCTTATTTCTTGGAAGAATGAGTTTCAGCACAGAGGATGATTCAAAACTCATAGAAATGGTTGCAGTTCGACAGGAATTATGCGATCCCTGTCACAAAGAGTGCAAAAATGTGGTGCTGAGGGATTATATTTGGGAAAACATAGCCTCACATCTAGAGAATAGAATATGTGAATGGAAACTGCAGAGAAGCACTTTAATTAGTGGCCCTGACAGAATTTCAGCAATCTACAAAAAACATTATTTTAACATAGTTATATTTTTACATAATTGTTATAATTATTAAAAATTATATTTACATAATTTGAAATCTACATATTTCACTACATAAAAATCCAGTCCTTGGAATGAGTGTTGATCGACGAGAAGATGAGGTAGACTTATTTTACAAGTGTCTGGCAATGGCGGTGAATAAATTGCCACGGCATTTACAGTGACACGCAAAACTTAAATCCCTGCAAATAGTGACGGAACTGGGAAATCGAGCCACTAATGAGACACCGAGTGTGGAAAATATTGTGTTTATATCAGAATTCACAATTTCGATTTAAATATTCAGGAAATATTGATA
Organism: Lepisma saccharinum; assembly: GCF_977018435.1. NCBI lineage: Eukaryota > Metazoa > Arthropoda > Insecta > Zygentoma > Lepismatidae > Lepisma > Lepisma saccharinum. The sequence goes on from NC_139233.1 coordinate 8,357,577, forward strand.
AATTGTATCAATAAAACATTTGTCTCTGTTTGATGATTGTATTCATCCAATTATTAGAACCCACTACGATAGTACAAAATATTGATTGTAAACAAGAATTTTTCTTACTGTTCTTTAAGGTAATTTTTTAATATCTTCCTTAATAGCACACGAAACAAAATGAAATTGATTTATTCTTAAACGAAAAAAATTGTGGAACTTTGTTTCATTGTGAGATATTTTGTAATTAAGTTGTAATGGTATCCTTCATTTATCCATTTGTACATCTCACCTGTTCTCTTCCTTCTCTTCTTTTTGATTTAAAATGTTAGAAGCACATCTGTCTCTGGACGTGATCGATTGTTGTAGATAGTTCCAGCTGTCACCGTTGCATGCGTCTGCTGCATAAACGAAACTTCCCCACCCATGCGTCGGTCGCAAGCAATCACTGTATGCAGCGAATCACATGCGACCATCGCACAAACAAAACCATACCTTAAAGGTTAAAACAGCTGTAATTTAATTTTTAAAAAATCAATTTTTCACATAACACTGGTGGATATTGACTGAAAATTTTGAATTTTGCATATTTCTATGATTATTAGACTCCACATAAACATCAGGTGTCATTTTATGAGATACCCAGACTGCAAAAGAAAAGTATCCAATACAAATATAAAAATACAATACAAAAGTATACAATTGAATTCCAACAGATACGTCCAGATAACAAAACGATTGGTATCAGGCAATACTGTTAGACTGACATCTGTATCATTCAGTCATAGTGTTGACATATGTTGGAATGATATATGGAAAGTGCGTATTAATCTTTTCTTGCTTCAGTTCCTCTTTCGAACACTATACATTTTATTAATGCAACACTCATGTTGTACGCACAATTAGGTTCCTTGTAGTAGCCTTATACATACTATTAAATACATATTAAATGCATATACGTTCATTAGTGAAAGTAATTTCTTTAACTTCTATCTACATAAAAAGCCTGCAATTGAGTGCAAATTAGCCATAATCCACGTGACGTAAATATCTTAATGTAAGCCTTCTTATTTTTTCAAGCAAAATCAATCAGAACGAAGGTCATAACATTAAATTACGGAACTAAATTAGAATTCCAGTTCTTCATGAAATGTTTGTCATTTTATACCCACAATAATAATATTTTTTATAATTACCTCAACACTTTCCTTGCAAGACCTTTGGTTCTCCATCCTTCGTCAAGAGATGCTGACTTGGATCACTTAAAATCTGAGGGCCATCACCCAGTCTGGTGTGGATAATGTACTTCAAGGAGTTTGGCTGCGGATCAATGGGCACCTTGGTTTGCATCTCCTAGGAGAGAAAATAATAGAGCAATCCCAGGAAAATATCAACCTTAATGGGGAAAATCATACCTCAGTGAAGAGCAATGCACTGTACATTGTTTTAAAGAAGAACATCTTTAGACTGCAAATATACAATACATGTGTTTCTAAACTCTAAAATTTGTCTGTAAAAATTACCTCAAGTACTATTCTGCTGACTTGATTCACAAGATCCAGATACATGGTGGCTCAGTAGGTAACGCGTCTGACTACCATGCTAAAGGTCCCGGGTTCGATCCCCGGCCGGTTCAACGGTGGAAGCGGCCCTGGCGCCCACCCAGAGTCGAATAACATGGGTACCTGGGGGAAACCCTTGGGGGGGGGGGGGTAAAGGTGGTCAGGGGCATGATGCTGATCACATCACCCCCAATCACGACAGGATCATATGCCTTCATGGCATGGTGCTATGCACAGGGGAGCACTTTACCTTTTTTACCAGTTTCATAGGTTGCCAGTTGCATCAGTCTGTTATCTTCAAATTTATTTTTATATAGTGCTGGCAGAACACATTTGAAGAAGTTTTGCTATGCAAGATGAAAGACTAGTACTTGTAAATTTCCTGCGTTATATTTTTTTCATTGTTTCATGAATCATATACAAAGAATAGAACATAAATAAAACTGCTTCTAAAGTGTCAGTATGTTACCTCAGGAATTCCTCAATAATAGTTTGTTCTCTCTTCATCAAGTACGCTGCAATATAAACATGTGAGTAATATTATGGATGGATAACACGAGACAAGAAAGTGTACCTGTGAAAGAGTTCCAAGTTGCATCGGTAAACCTTTAAAGAAGCTGCTATCCTTGCCCTCGGAAGGAAATGCGTAGTTGATCAGGGCAGCCACGGTGGGAACAGATGACTCCAATAAATACAGGCAAGCATTTGGGCCAGCATCAAAAGTATAGGCTACCTACAAACAAGAGAGACAATTTAATTTCAAAATAATGCACAAATAACATAAGTATATTCATTACAATAAAATTACTTTTAACTGGGTTTGAGCTGATACACAAAAGTAATCAGGGTGGTGCCCACAATTTTGTAATAAAAGAAAAATTCCCACTCTTCTCCAGGTTTTTCAGACCAAGTCATTGGGGCAATTTACATACATAGACATGTAGAATAATATCACTATATTATAACTAAACACCCACATTTAGAATCATTCCTCATAAGTTTCAGAATATTCACTTCACATGCAAAGGTAATAACGAGAAGATACACTTAACATTAATTAACTGTTGGGTAGAGGGAGGGACGCAAGTGTGTATCAGGGGTGAGGTTTTATATGATACTTGCCATGAACTGACTAATGATTAACAAAGAAATCTTTTTTTAAAAAAACATAACATAACGATTACAATTGAAACTCGATTTTATATTTTTCAAGAGACCAAGCTGAATAAAATTAAAATGCAGGCGAATGTAGGCTAAAACCGAGGAAACTTTTATAACATTTTGCTATGTTGGGACTATTAAGGTTGAGTGTACAATGCGGGAAAATGTAAAATCCAGAAAGGTAAAATCAGAGTTTCACTGTATAACATAATTCATAATTATGGTAAAATTTCATAATGTAGGTATTACTCCTAAAACTATCTATCAAAATTAGGTGGGCAGGCCATGTGGCACAAATGGGAGAGGAAAGAGGAGTTTACAGGATTCTTGTTGGGAAATCTGATGGTAAGAGACCTGTAGGAAGGCCAAGATGAAGACGGAGGGACAACGTTGAGATGGACCTAAAGGAAATCGGTAGGGATGGAAAAGAGTATATAGATGTTGCTCAAGATAGGGACAGATGGAAGGCCTGTGTTGCTGCAGCCATGAACCATCGGGTTTAGGAAGGCTAGAGAGTTAGTTAGTTACTATCAACAACCTCCCCACAAAAAGAAATCCACCAAGCAAGCGGCAAATTCCAATATTCCCTTACTTTAGATTTCTACATGAAAATAGTTCAAAAACCTGATCCATTTTCCTAGCATCTAAAATTTATAGTCTATCTACAAGCAATAATCAGTATTTATCAAAGTGAAATGTAGTTTGTTCCCAACAAGCATAAAACTTAACTTCTCTATTTGTAGAAAATTTAATTTCTCATCCTTATACAAATAAAAATAAAAATGACCAACCATTAGGAATTAAGAGGAAAGGCTTCAAAGCAATCCAAATCCAGTATAAAAATATTTTGCATAGTAAATACCTGGTGATAAGTGAAAGTATGACAGGCATATAGCACTTCCTGTGGACAGAGGTCTTTGTTAAACATGGAGACGAGAAACCATGAGTTCCGGGTGGAAGAAATGCTACTTCTTTCAGATGTTCCTCTCGGTGAGTAGTGTAGTGAATTTATCCAATGCTGCTACTGACTTTTTGCATTCTGTACCATATTTTTTTCCCAGAAAAGAGTAAATTACCCTAACTTTTCCAGAAAAAAGTTAATTCCTTATCTACCAGGATTTCCAGGTTATTTCAGACTGGTAGACACTCTGTCAATACTACTTGTATTATTAGTATCAAAAAATACAGGCTGGGTTCATGGGCCTGTCCTTGGTCTGTGTATAGCACATTTTACATGCCAATGAAATCCTTCAAAACATCATAATGCTAAGCAAAATACCTAGTACAAGCCACCCAGCTGTGGCAACCAATTTCAAACAACATTACAAACTAGCAACAAAAAATATCAACATATACATAGATCACATCTAATGAACCAAACTAATATAAAGAAACATAACTATGGGCAACTGATCACATATTTTGATACATATTGACTGTTAAGAAATGTATTGATTTGATTTTTGTTTATTTAGTGTCACTTTTCTGCCACTTTCGGGTAATCGCGACAGTGAGGACGAGTGATGATACGAAGAAATTGATGAAGGGACACTCACAAAGTACAGCCATGCCCAGGCTGACTCAAACCTGGGACTCCTGGCATTGTAGCATGCTGTGCTAACCACTACACCATGATATTGGCAAGAAGAAATTTATTGGATATCAATCAACAGCCTTCTGTGAATGGTGATAATGAGTCACTGAAATCAATAGGTGAATAAAGATTTATTTTATTCTTTTTATTTATTGTTAAAGACAAACGAAATTGTTAAATATTTGAATAAGTGAATTCAACCAGATTTGTGCTCTGGCTGAAAACAAACACCTATAGAAAGGTTCAAAACATGTCCAGGGATACGAAGAAAAAACTGCATGAAGTAAATGACAATGTTTGTATGAAGCAGGGAAGGTACAGTGAACATAATATCTCTGCATGCTTGCATCTTGGACACATCAAATGATGTAAGGGCCGAACTGAATCATTTGAACTTGAGACGTCAACAAAAAAAATGGGTGAAATGTGCCTCAGTACCTATAATTCTCACCTTATCAACCATGATGTGACCAATATCAAAACTTTCAAAGCATCAGTAAGAAGGAGAATTTTCTCCAAGCTTCTAAGTAACCTTTTCTTTTCTTTTGTTATTTCATTTTGTAACAAACATTGTTGTAAAGAGAATCGTCTGAAGGAGATCTCTGTTATGTACACTTTTATTTACACCCCTACCCTTCTCCTCCTTCTACATCTTTCCCTAACAGATCCAGTAACAAATGCTCTAAGTTGCCTTTTGCCCCATTACCGAGGAATGCACTTTTCTGGACTTCGCTCTCTACGAGCACACTATTTACCATAGCGCTAACTCACTCTCGCAGTTTATCATGCAGAGGTCCCTACGTACGGCTCTCACTCTTTATGTATCCATCTGACTCTATGTATCCACGTGGCTCTGTGTCTGTCTAATTGTTTAAATCCATCTGGCCCGGTGTCTGAGAGATTGTAACAAGTCGGAACCTGGTATTTATACCTCCGACAAACTGGCCCGCTCCCAACCACCAGGGCAAAGGCCCTATTGTTACCTTTCAAATAGGAAAGCCATTGAGGGAAAACAAACCGTTGACTTCCCCTGGCTACCGGGCAAAAAGCAACCTTGGCAAGAGCATTTACAAAAATTCAAACATTTACATATTTATTTCCATTCTCCAGCTGTGTGTGTTAAAAACCACACAGGAACATAAATCAGATATTACCACAATAAATTAACTTCTAATATTCGCTCAACCATACCTCATTTACTCCACGGTAGTCATTGTAGAAATGGATCAAATTCACAATACTGTGCGAAACATCGTTCATATATCTGCAAGGTGGGTAGGTGTCTTGGCAAACTGCATGGAACTGATTGCTATCCTTCATGGTGATTTCAGCAAAGGTATGGAAATTCTTTTCTTTGATAGCCTGGTAAATAAAAATAGCTCGTGAGAGGTGCAAGACATTGCCATGTGTTGAAATATGTTTCTTTTGAAAGCAAAGTACGTTACTATTGCCAGGGGTGCCCACAGGGTGGATTCATGACGTGCCTGCATCATGGGAATTTTTGGGGGAGACAAAATTTCATAGTTTACCTACCAATTCTTCATATCTCCACACAAAAATGGGGGGATCGTTTCGTCTGATTGACTTCTTATTGACTTGTTAAGTATCTACTTCATGATTTAACAACTTCTACAAGAATATTGTTTCCTGTAGCAAACATGAGAGTGAGCCATCCTTTTTCTTTCTTTAATCTATTAATTCGAAATGAAAGGTTTTAAATGCCATGCGTCTAAACCTTACGTATTTCAAAATTTTATTTTTTAAAAAATGAAATGAAATTATCCACATTCAAACAAAAATCAATAACTATGTGTTTGTTTATCCAAACTATATTCGTGTGTGTATGGGGGGGGGGGGGGATGGGCACCTCTGACTAGTGCATTATGTAACTTTCCCAACTCTGGCTATCTGAGCATAAAGTTGATTTAAATTTTGTAAGAAACTTTAGACTACAGCCTGAAGACACAGCTTCTAAGATATTAACTACAAAATATTACAACTGCGACAAAATTCTGTAAAAATTCAGTAAAACTTGTGTTTCTGAGCATCAATATCATTTTATCTCAACGCACCTTGATAATAGCTTCTGTTCTGGCTGGAACACAATTTCTTACACGATGTTGTAGCAGCTCACTTGTTTTCACACTTCTCTGCATTCCAGATGTGCTACTGGTGGTCTTCCGTGCATCATTCACCTAGGAGAGAGAAAAACAGGGCATTCAGATTCTCTTTTGGTAAAGGTGGAGGGTGTAGTTTGTCATTGATATAAAAGTGATGAAATAACAATTATAAGATAAATAACTAGGGATGGGACACATTAATTGGTTCTCTTTCAGTATCGGTTGATACAGGCATATCAGAGTATCGGTAAAATTTCCAATAATTTTACTAATCCAATATGTCTATAAACATATAATTTTACCAATCCAATATGTCTATAAACATATAATTTACATTTCTTACTTTTCTTTTGAGTAAATTTCTTAATATGCAGCTTCTTTTGTATTGTTAAAGCCTGCATCATCTGGTACATAAATTTATTAAGGATGACAATGAATGAATTGGAATTTTATATTGAATTGGTAGAATATCTGTTATCGGTATTGGTTAATTTTATATCGGTACTTTATCAGTATCAGCCAAAATTTCATATTATGTAATAATTAACTATTACTGTATTATTATTATATCCTTAGGGAGACTCTTCTTTAAATACACCAAGTGAGGGAATACCCAACACAATTGTATATTTTATTTTATTCCGATTTCAAATCATGAACACCTTAAATACCTTACAATATAATTCTGCATTTCATTCATCCCATGATTCTGACATTTCCTGTTAAGTAGGAAGGTGGACATAAACAAGCCAAGAGCTTCCAGAAGGAAGTCTCTCTCCCATCATGAAATTAAGACTAATGAGAAGAGCAACGAGGGTTGGGAGGATTGTCTAGGTCAAAAAATAGGGCTACAAATGACAGCTGCTTACAATGTTAGCACCCCAAATAGCATGCCACAACACACCATTTATTGAATTTTAGTGCAGATTGGCTATTCCGACTGATATCTTCACCTGACTATCATGATGTCCTCATTAAAGTGGATGTTCCATTCCAACTGTGAAATATCCTATCTTGCAAAAATGAAGATGAATAGGTTAGTTGAAGAAAGAGTGAAATGAAATGCTAATGCCTTACCCAAAATTCAAACCAACGACCCCATGCTCTATGGCATGCAATGCTAATCTCCAAAATTGTAAAAATTCTCTTAATTCAACAAGCGATATCATCCTCGCTTCAAATCCCAGCCTGGGCATGGGTGTTCGTTGTGAGTGTCCCTTCATCATTTTCATCATATCATCACTCATCCCCATCATCGCAATTAGCTCAAAGTGGAAGGAAAGTGACACTAAATAACAAAAAAAGTAATGAAATCAACAAAGCAATATAAATATAACTTATTTAGAAAACATGAAAGAAAATTTGTCAAGACAATATACAGTACCTAGGAGTGCCAAAATTAAAGACCTACTGGCCACATCTAGGCCACCAAAGTGTTATGTGCCCTACTTAGTAAAATCTCTTTATATTATTTGGAGGCAATATCTTTAGTGTTTAATCAGCCTCATGAAAAGTTTGGCTATCCCTGATATAGATAGAAGTGAAGGAAGCATTCTTACCACTAAAATCAAAACCCGCATCTCAGACCAATGATCCGCAGGAACAATCTGAGTAGCTATCGAATCAGAGCCATCATCCAAAGTCCCAGCATGCCATCTCACAAAGCCACCGTACACGCTGCGACACGCACTGCCAGACCCTTGGCGAGCTATCAGCGATATGCCATCACGTATGTCATACAACTGGGCCAAGGAATATACTGGAAGAAATAAATAATAAAACTGATCCAATAATTAACATCTACGATACATAGATATATAAGAATTAATAATTTCTAGGCTTCACATTACCTGATTAACTCTAACAGTCTTTCCCTGCAGTAATATTGATATTAAAAAGGTGCAAAGGCCCTTTGAAATTCAACTTAAAAAGAAGACTGTGATATGGCTGCCTAGCAAGTCCTCTGACTTATGGTTCAGAATAATGAAAAGATAAAAACCATCTAGTGATACAGTTCAGACTACAAAGAAGTAAGAGGACTGTTGCATGATGAACATTTTATACTATATTATTTTGTGAAACAAAAAGTGTAATTTTAGTGTTATTCCTCTTATAGTTACAGTTATTTCAAGCATTTAACACATTTTCTGATGAAACGTTTTGGGAGAACACACGCTCCCTTCATCAGACATTTATTTTTTAGTTTGATTAACGTTAGTTATAACTATACGATAACTTTAACGAAAAACAAAAAGAATCAGTTGTACAGTGAATCTAGTCAACATTGTTACATTAATGGAATCCAACAACTAATAGACTCACACTAAGAATTTCACTTTTTCACATGTGGAGTAAGCCACCACCTTTGAAATTTAACCCAACATAAGAGATCAAGAATCTTTGTGGAAAATACGATGATTTTGAATTACCTGATGACATTTGGCATCCATAATAAAAATTTAGATTTTCATAATAAAAAAAATAATAAAACAGATTGTTTGTTTCACAGTCGAGTTGTTAGGTTCCAATAACATTGACAAGATTCATTGAATAACTGCATTTTTGTTGTTAAATTTATCCCCTGTAACATTAATCAAACTGCAAATAAATATCTGATGAGGGGAGCATGTGTTCTCCCGAAACATTACAACAGAAATTGTAATCTAGGAGAAAGACAATTTGGACAACTTCCAAGTGTGAGACTGTTGACATAAGCACTCTCTGAAGATTCTATATTCATGAGAAATGACAACTGTACTAATTTATTTTATTTGTGTGTGTGTGTGTGTGTGTGTGTGTGTGTGTCGGCACATATGGCCATTTTGCAGCTTTCAAAGTACACGAGGAAATGCCCCCTTATCTAAAATCCTTACCTGAAAGTTAAAAAAAAGGATTATAAAGTCCCTTGAGAAAGGCTACAAGTGAAAGGTAGTAAAGGGACCTACACAGGAGGACAAATACAACGCATTACAAAGGTAAGTCCATGAGCGTCGCCAGATATTTTTGCAGGGGGATCGGGCAAATGATAAAAGTTGAATAGTAGAAAAGTAATAAGTATTATTGCCATGGTTATAATACAATAATAAATATTATAAGTTAACAAAAATAAATTTTATTCGAAATAATAATAATAATAATTATTATTAATATATAAATGGGTAGACTCTATGCACAAACAAGTGAGCACAACTATTTTCTATTATTTATTTTGCATTTTATGCAGTTAGGATCTGAAATTCATTTTAATTTTAACTTTTGCACGTCTCGTTCAAGAAAAGGCTTTATATGTTAGGGGGAATTTTTTTTATAAAGTTTGTTGTGTGACCTCTGACCTACAACTGTAATTATTAGAATTTTGAAAACTGTAGAACCATTTGTTGTTTGGATGAAATCGTAAAATATAACACTGTTCCTGTATTTTTCACTCAATGTTTTCGATCCAATGCAGTTTTACTTTAATTTTTCTGTTCGAATACTAACTAAATGAACTTTATTTCTGTTCTTAACAATAAGAGTAACAAACTTTCGTTTTTCTTGTATCTTTAAATGAACAACGTCAATTTCCAAGGGGGGTCCACCGACCTGTCCGAACCCCTCCTTCCTCCCGACACCCATGGGTAAGGATACACTAAAAACTTCCTCTGAGACAGTGGAAGAGGCCTGCTCTTCTCAAAAAGCTAAAGACATTACCTAAAACACCGTCGTCATCTCCCAACAGGGATGATAGGCCATTGGGAAGCTTAAAAAACTGTCTAAGGAAATTAAAATCAGCACGCACGAGAATGATGTGCCAAACACTTAACACAACATTACAGGAACAGCACAGCGGAGGGTCCAGCCCTTGAAGCAATTACACCTGACAAAAAATCCAGGCTAGATTTTGCAGCCTCTAATCTCAAATCATGCCACAAACATTAGAAGTAGGAATCCACCATACCTACCTAGACAAGCATAGCCAGCAGCTGAAGAAGCCAATCCCGCAGCAGTTGGAAAGTTATTTTCGGAACAGGCGTGGATGTGCCATTTTGCTACGCTGTCGCCAGCTTCGCAATCACTCTCTTGCATCTTGCGTTTAACTATAAAAGAAAAACAACAGCAACAATTAGAAGAGATATCTCAATGGAAAATTCATATTGTACAGATAATAAATTTACCAAACCTAACATAAAATAATGGTAAAATTTACCGAAAAATTATGTGATAATTGCATCTCAACTAGAGACCAAATCTGGGTCTTTGACATTCCATACCAACATTTTGGCACTGAGGTACCAAGTCAGCCTCCATACCAGTGGCATTTCTCCATGTGCCCACGTTCTCTGCCAGTAAACCAACTTCTTGCATATATTTTTATACAATTAGCTCTTGATACATGAGTAATTGCTTGCAAACTATTAAAACAAGTAACTAAACTGGAATTTAAGTAAATTATTTAAGGAACTTAAAGATTGGTTTATGAAAAAAAGAAAGAAAGAATGAAATGGCCAGAAAATTTGAAGTTGTTGGACTTCTGTTTTCCTTTTTACTTGCATGCCTTCATTGGTGTTTCATTTAAATTACATCTAATAAAACTAGATGGGATGTATAATAAATATATACAATAAATAAGAATTGCTGCGGTAAACTGGGACAATTTTTTAGAATATGCCACTGCTCCACACTCGCACGTGTCACGCAAAGAAGAGAAGTTAATGACACTGACCCAGTGGCGTAGTGGTCACCCCCGCAACTCCCGCAATGTTCTCCCTCTCTCTGCTCCTGAAATTTTATAAAATCCCACAAATTCAATTATTTAAAAAATTATAGTTACAAAACAGAATCTGGTTTCCGGTAACATCATGCAACAATATCTGCTCAGCCAGAGGGTGCCGGGCAACCTGACATGTGCTCCCCCCCCTATCCTCCCCTGAAATGCAGAATTAACTTACTTGCTCGCAGATGGCCATCGATAGGAAAAAAAAATCCCTCATCTCGTAGCTACACCGTTTGTGGCAAACGTATACTCTGTCAACTGCCTACAGTTACAATATCAATCCAGTAGAAAGTTTCAGTTGCTCAACCAGTCAACGCCTTATTGCTACACAATAAACAATCAAACTTGTTACCAATAGCATTAGTTTTGCGTGTGATATTTAAAATTTAACTTTCCACCACACAGTTTCAAGAGGGCCCCAAGCCTTTTCATATTCAAATAAGAGTTGAGATAAATTTCCCATATTGCTCAAACCTGTTACGTGTTACTTCAAAGGGGCCCAAAAACTCGGTAGAAGGTGGGACCCAGGGGGCAATTATCCCTTTATCCAAAGGGTCATTACACTCTCTTCTGTCTCACAAGGTATACAATGTACGAGTTACCGTACTTGCCAACCCTTTTTTGTACACATTTTTGAGGAAATAGTTTTATCACTGAATATTATAATTAATTTACAGTATTGCAAATGTAAAGTAATAAATATGTAGGCCTACTTTCAACAAATAACTTACCAATCTAACTAGAAAAGAATACATTTTAATATTCTTCGTCACACACCACAAGGAAGAAAGAAAGAAATTGTCTAACTCAGAACAGAGAAAATTTCCAGAAATGGAGGTAATAAAAAACTGAGTATCGGCGGATAAGACACACCATGTTTTTCAGACCTATTTTTAAAGGAAAAAGTGCATCTTGTACGGCAGCATATACGATAAATGTCACCATCATGTTTGGGGATTTTAAGTTCATTTTTCTTCCATATAGAAATTTTGTGAACATTTCTGTCAAACCAGTTATTTTTCAGTGTGTTACGATTTTGTGATCTACAGTGCTTGAAGTAGAAATTCCTAGCTGTGAGAATGCTTGCTCGACTTTTGGGATGGAAGGAAGAATCCTTGTGTGGATCAGCAAGGATGGAATGAAATGAGCAGGGTATGCCTAATACCTTTGGAGACTCTAATATTCTGTCTTATATCACCAAGTTTAACAGGTTCGAGAATATAACATAAGTCCACATTATGCTCATGGTAGACTGATCGGAATTGGAACTGAAGTTTAAATTTCGAACCAAACCACTCCGCAATATGCCTGAAAAGGCGATCAAACCAGAGACCTTGAGAGAATACGTTTTTGTATCTGTTTATGCACTTTACTCGTCATCTTATCGTACAGTTTACCGTGGCAATTACAATGAGGGACGTTATGACAATGGCATACAATAATAACAATCTATTTCAGCCTTGATCCCCTATCTTCGCAAAACAATACACTAATCTCTAGAAGATGGAAGTCAGCTTGGTTCCTGTTTACACTACTATATCTTGTTTACATAATACAGTGCAAGTGTGGGTGAGGTGAGGTAACTTGGATCCGCCACTGGAAGCGACCCCTAGATATTTCCTTTGGGGAGGTCACCACGTGAATATAGATGCCACCATTCAACTCTGTACATGAGGTTCCCTGTTCGGGCGACATCACGAAAACACTAAAAGATCTCTATCATAAATCCTTTTCGATTTATTAGTTTGATGCAAAGTTACAGATTTACCCTGCATATAGATATATATTTTACATCATGCTTACTTTTTGACATTCTCTACTTGCCCCGAAATGTTTTTCTCTGTGATCCATTTCCGCTTGGTAGAGGGGGGGGGCGCCAAACCACAATCCTGCCTAGGGTGCCAAAATATCTAGTTGTATATAAGTGATAATATTCTCGATAATTTATTTCACCAAGAAGGCCCCAACATTTTACTTGTGGGGGGGGGGGGGCACAGGAAACTGCGCTAGGCCACTGGCCTGACCACCTTTCACATTACAAATAACAACAGGGCCAATCTATCCTATGGTACTTACTTTCTCTTAGACAATTCTGCAACCTTGGGTTGTCAAAAGATTCTTCCCTGAAAAGAAAATAAAATAAAGTAGAACGTTTGCCTAGCAAGAGGAAGATAATCATTTAAAAAAATGATAACATGTGGTGCCATCACAGTTCGCACAACTGAGGGGTGTAATTACAAGTGGTACAATTTTTTTTTCTTTCCTATGCTCTAGAATCATTCCTGGTTCTTTCTTGGATGGCCAAGAATTAAAACCTTAGTTAAAATTTTAGTTTAGTGATTAGCGTAAAAAACAATTAAGAAAAATTAATAATAGTTGAATAGCATGATCGACAAGCTCCATACCTGGACAGTCCTGATTGTTTGAGGACTGTCACTGTAATCCAGCCATATTTCTTGGGGGGCTTTTCCTTGACTGATTTTAAACCCTTAACCACTTTTAAGGTTTTAACACATGGCTGTCTCTAAAGAATGTATGCTTTTTATTTTTATTATTTAGCATCTGGCTCACCAATGAAGAATTGAAATATTCAAAAGAAAAATTGGAATTCAACTGCTTACAATGGTGGTACTTTCACATTTTCAAATATCATGAAAACTTATTATAACCAGAACGTTTATAGCCCAAAACTCTTTGTTTAACTGTCAGTTATTTTGAACTTTCCTGAGATCTCTACACTACTAAACTCTAGATAAAATACAAATTATAACATTTTGTGGTAGTTTCTGAGTTTCATATTTAATAAATAATATAAAATAATAAAATAAAACTGGATAGAATTAAAATAATAGCATCACAAATACAAAGTAACAACTCACTTTCCATTCAGCCATAGTTTGTCTTCCGTAAAATCTTGACTTGCCATGATGGTTGTCTTGGCATGCATCTGCAACAAAGTTGCACAAATCAAAACTGGTGAATGTTACTTAACTACACTTAATGTAGGAAAAAAATATGTACATTCAGCCCCGTAGCCAGGCAGGGGCCAGGGGGGGCACACCCCCCCTCGGCACTGCCACCGGCCCCCTTGACATTAAGTAAAACTATTTTGTATTCTAATTTGTTTGCAGTGAAGAGTGAAAATGTAGACAGCAGATATTATTTGGCTCACAACTTGATGAAAGATAAATTCACAGAACATGAACAGCAGCTATTACATTCATTCATCTTGTTTAGGAGCAGAAATCTAAGTAGGAGCAAGTATTTAGAAGATTCTCTAGACCAGTGGTTCCCAAAGTGTGTGCCACACCTATTATATACTTACTTTGGCCTTGGGGATCGTGGCTAGCTTGCAGGGGAGCAGCGAAATGTTCCAATATTTTCACAGAAATGGTATGGTTTTTCTAAATATGTGCTTATTTAGTACTTTTTACACAAAATATTTCTGAATTTGAAGCAACTCAACCACACTAACTGAGTGTTGCAAACGCTAGATAGGCTGACACTCTGACTTGGGTGCCACGGAAAAATCTTGAAATACTAAAGGAGCCGTGAAACAAAAACAAGTTTGGGAATCCCAGTTCTAGACTTTAGAAACTTCTTCCAGAGGGGAGCATCTTTAATGTACCTCCCCAGCCCCTGTTGCAGCCTCTTGTTTGACAGAAATCTGTGACACTGATGTCATCATCCACATTCCTTCCACATCTATGTCAAATATCAATAGATCCCAAGTTTTGGAAATGAAGGGGAGTCTTATTGCATCTGCTGGGAGTGGAATGTACGGTAGAAACTATGATTGAAGTGAATATTGTTCATTTTTACTTGTATGATATAAATAATTGTGTCATCAAAAATAATATGGAGTGTGCATTAAGGAAGGTGTCACTACCAGACATTTAACACTGCAAGAGATGATTTAGAAGATATAGAAATACTAGTTTTTTAAATATCTCCAAATTTTATATTTCACATTAACTTAATGACCTCGACACACATAATTTACCTTCATTTAATACTGTTAAACTTTAGAAAAATGAACTTGGTTTAGAAGCCAGCCTGATAACCTGTGAGCCCCCCTGGAGAGCAATTCTGGCTACGGGCCTGTGTGCATTTACAAAATATATTATCTGTACAATATTATTTACCACCTTCCATAAAGGATACTTAAACAGCATAGTAATTCTAAAAAATGTTCACAAAAGGTTAATGTTTGGATTACCATAAGTATCATGCGGCATTATACGACAAAGATTGACTTGCTTGTTTGACTGTTAAAATCGAAAACTGAAACAATGATATATATTGATTTCTCTGAAAATACTGCAAATGCAAGAACAGAATGTGGAATAGCAAGTGGCATATCATTAGGGCCAATATTTATGGTGAATGAAAGATCAAGATTTCGGTACAAAAAATGGGCACATTTCGGGATCAAAAGCAGTATATAAAATTACATTTTAGTGTTAAAATGGTTAAACTATATCCCTAAATTTGATTTAAAAACTATACTTATTACACAAAATAAAAATGTATGTAGTTATCAGAGTATTAACTTTATTCCTGTGTAAAGGAGTCTATTTTGCTTCTCAAATATTTACAGCAAAATTTTCCGTGATTTGCATAATTTACAGGATAATTCAGACTTCAGAAAGTGTCGTGCCGGTAAGTAAACTGTAAATTTCTCGTTTAAGATTTTATTTTTTCCATTTGCAGTTCATTTCGTAATAAAATGAACCTCACACCTTTCAAAAACATGAAAAATGAACATTACAACATGTTATCTCATATTTCATGTTTTCGTAAAAACGAAATATGCATGACCCAACTTATAATATACAATTTTATTACAATATAAATTAACCTGACTGGTAATTTTGTCCAAGAATCTGTAATCACTGCAGGATTTCTGATAAGCACCATGGAGCATGGTAAACACATCTCCAATGTAAATTCAAGAAAGGAAAGGTAGAGTTACCCTGTACTCATTGCAGAGTGCCCAAAGGCACATAGAAGGGATGTGGAGGTACAGTGTTCTCATCCATTGTAGAGGTGATGTGATCAGTATCACATTCCAGCCACTTTACCCAAAGGCAGTGGTCTTCAACGTTCTTCCTCTAGCCATTTTCACATTCTACACACTGTTCCAGGCACATCCATGGAGGCAATGGTAGCTTCAAATAATTACATGGTATCTGTTGTCCACTATACATTCATTTACTATATTCTTTACATTAATAAACAACACACGAATATGGTTAATTAACTAAAGAACACTTAGGTTAGGCACATCGACACAACAAATAAGGATAATGAAACAAAGCTGTTATTTTGTTTATAAAAAAGATAGTTAACCTTTCATAAATGAGAATTGCAGTTTACCCCTTCAATGAAAGGACTGTTAGCACAGCATGCTACACCGCCAGGGCATGTGCGTTCTTGGTAAGTACCCCTTCATTAATTTCATCCTATCATCACTCATCCTAGTGGCCGCGGTGGCTCAGTCGGTAACGCGTCTGGCTACCATGCTAAAGGTCCCGGGTTCGATCCCCGGCCGGTTCAAATCCGGGAACTTTTCTAACGATGGAAGCTGCCCCGGCGCCCACCCAGCGTCGAATAACATGGGTACCTGGGGGAAACCCTGGGGGGTAAAGGCGGTCAGGGGCGTGATGCTGATCACATCACCCCACTCACGACCGGATCAAGAAAGTGTGGGGCGTTACCCCCACACCCCCTATACGCCTTCATGGCGTGGTGCTATGCACAGGGGAACACTATACTTTTTTACTTTACTTTACATCACTCATCCTATTGTCTCTATCATCCAAAAGTGGCAGAAAAGCGATGCTAAATAACAAAAATCAAATCAAATCAAAAAATGAGAGGACTATGCTTCTAGACAGGTAAAAAGCAAGTGGAACTGTGTCAGGTAGATGTTGGAAGCTGGAGGGGTGGAAGCACAGGGGCAAGGGACGGCAACCACCATGATCACTCAGCAGAAAAACATAGCCATATCTAATCAGTTTCAGTCACTGGATTGCATTGTTTTCATCTATTTCATTAAAGGCATTAGCCGGCAGCTAAAATGAAGCTGCATGCAGCTCATCATTGAGGGGGGGGGGATATAGTAATTTTGCCCCCTCGCATGCTAAAAATGAGTTCATATTTTTTTCCAACTTATCTCTGGTTTTGTAAAAAATTTGAACTTTTTTTTGCGCTAGTTGGATGAACGTAGTAGCCTCGCGTTTTCGCTACCAGCAAGAAGTATGTAACACAAAGATTGATGTGCAGATAAGAATTGCAGCCACGTCTCCACAATTCAAGTGTAACATGGAATTATCGCCGTAGGAATTTGCTGCTTCCGTTTCCAGTTTTCCATTGAATCTACCAGGTTTTGTACGTACAGGCGAGGTCGTTGTGAAACAATAAAGCCAGTGTACCCCGGTGGAAAAGGAGTGGGGGAGGGGGTAGAGGAAGTTTAATTTTATTCTCTTCTTTTCCATCTACAACTACATGGCAAGGGGGCAGATGGAGCTTGAACCTTTTAAGTTAAACGTTCAAGGTGGAAGAAATTCAAGACGAATGCGAGACGACCTTTTAACAATAGCGATAAGAGGAGACTAGATCATCCAAGACTTGTCGAAACGAGACCAAAGATGAGAACAGACCTCTGTTAAATCTAGACGGAAAAGCTAACAGATTGCGTATTTACACTCCAAGACGAGACCCAGTAGAAGTTAGGCATTTACAACTGGAGACAAGACCGAGAACAAGGTAAACCTTTCCTTCGAGACAAGACAAGAGACTGGCAAGTACCACCTCGGCAATATCCGTGCTGTTCCCTTTTTTTTCTTCTGTCCTCAATTAGCTCTACCAACCACTTGTCTAAAGTTGTAATCAGTGTTTCGATCTTTTACTTCTGGAGGGGTGATCATAAGTTTTAGATGTAGACGAGGAATGATCTTCTTTTTGGACATCTCGGTGGGAAAGCTGGGGGACAATCGCTCCCTCCACCTTCCATCTGAATCTCATGAAAAATTTCTCTCAAATCTGAAACATCTGACCAAAGAGTTATTGATTTTCAGGACTTGTGAATTTGAGAGGGGTGAAAAACATCACCTTCTGGTGCAATTTATTATTTCACACTAAGCAATGTGTTTGATAGCTAAAATATTGTTAATATTTAATATTATTTTGTGTGGATAAATTGGAGAAGTGATGCAAATATATGCCCTATGAAATCGAAATATGACTGGGGATAATGCATACTACCAGAGATAGTTGAAAATATGCGGAGATATAGTGATAAATTCATTTCTTTAGATCATTATCATGGCACTTTCACTACGACGACGGATTCTTGAGTGCATATATTTGTCAATTCACGCATATAGTATTAAAAATTTATATGATCAGCATTTTCATGTGTGAAGAAACACCACAGCTTTACTCCTGTAACGGTCCGCCATCTAAAGACCTTCCTGGACAGCAGGCGTTTAGACACTGATTAAGACGTGAAAATGAACGTGAGTAATTGGCTATCATCACAGGCGGCAGAGGAGGGTATCCAAAAACTCGTAGTTCGTTACAATAAATGTTTAAAACCGCAAGAAAATTATGTAGAAAAATAGAGAAGCGTATGTAAACTCAGAAAATAAATGGTATTTTGAAAAACATTTACTTACTTTAATTGCAAAACAGACATTACTTAAAAAAAAATAACTCTCGTGTATATATATATATATATATAGGGGGGAAGAGATATTTCTAAAATCGGTTCGTTAATTGGAAAACCTGCTCCCCCCCTTCCACTCTTGAATAAGTTCCGATGTCCCTGGCCTCATTGCTATTGCATGGTGCAAGTCGAAAGTGGAGCAGTCATTTTATACGTGCTGCTGCACAGGCGTATACTGCTTGATCATCATGACCCTGATGTAGGGTTTTTCCTAACGAGTCATTTTGTGCCCCAAAATACAATTTTTCTTTGTTGTGCATCTTTATCCATGCACATTAAAATTCCTGTCATTTATGATTTGCATATACATAACACGGCTCTTCAAACTGTTCCAGGTAGATCTCCAAAGTATCAGAAAATGAGAAATATTAATATTTTAAATAAATAGACCAAATACATGAGAACGCACATTGTAATACTTCTCTGGATGTCTTTACTAGCATGTAATGTTAATTGGGCATTATCCATTGTCTAGTAATTTTAGTTTTTACATGAGATTTGAATCTAGTGTCCCTTTTCATACCAAGCTAATTGTTAGACCAAAGAGAGAAGTGTGTCTTTCTTGGGACCATAGCAGCATTTGCAATAGGTATTTTAGGAATATACAAGCACTTCAGAAGTACAAAGCTGTGTCCTGAAGCAATGAATCAAAAATGATTAAAAGTAAACAAATAAATACGAATACTGGCCAACCATTCGAAAACAACTACTTTATATTGCTACATCGAAATGATCATAATTGCTTGCACATTTTCTCAAACAATTTGAAAGTACCAAAAATTGGGGACTTTACATTTTGAGATAGGCATGAAACAATTAGTCTTAGTTATGAAAATTTTGAAACCTGGTCCTCACGCATACTAACCTGTTCACAACTTAGAGTCCCACTAACTGAATCATTTAGTGGAAGGATTAGTTTCTCATTCCTCTTGCCCCCTGCAATGACAAATAAGTGCTTACATATATCTTATTATATTTTAAATAATTTCACACAATCATGAATATTGATCTTCCAGGAAAACACAACGAAAAGAATGGTGAAGAATGAAATTCATTCAAGTGCCAAAGCAGGCACACCTTAGACCCAAGCCCGACCCTGTGGCCGAGTGGTTAGCACATCGCGCTGCGACGCCAAGGGTCCCGGGTTCGATTCCCGGTCGGGCTTGGTTGTTTGTGAATGTCCATTCATCAATTTCATCATTTCATCACTCATCCCCATCTTCGCAAATTAGCCAAGAGGCACAAAACGCGAAGTAAAATAAACTAAATCAAATCCAAAATCCAAAACCTTACACCCAAGAAAATTACCCGAGATATACAGTAAAATAAGGGTTGCTGTATTATTGTAGTAGGTCTGACTTCCATATGCTGGATGATTTTTGTAAGTTGTGTGGGAGCATGAGAAGGGAGGTACCCTTAACCCTCTGTACTCTCCTTGAGAAAGTTAAATATTTTGTATACCTTATGAAGATTATGTTGTTTATGAATGTTCTCCGTTGGTTTTAGCTTGCAGTAAGGTTACTGTTAAGTAAAGTACATCTGTTACCTTAGCATGAAGCAGAACAGACCAAAGTCTTCGCAAGTGAATATAGCACACAACACGACATTCCACAATAGTAGAAAACAGTACGTTGCCTATCATTTCATACATTAATTATAAAATAAAATAAATCAAATACGAAGGATTGAAAACTTACGAAATAGAAGTGAAATTATCATTAGGAGTTCAAATTTGTTGGAGTTCGTAATTGTACATCATTAGGCTGGAACTTTTCGACGTTTTTGTTCAGTTAGGAGTGTTAAGTTTTATGGTGTGACCTCTTACGGTTTTACTAATAAAAATTGGCGAAAGTACTCCGAGATGGCAGGTTTTAACTTACGCAGGCCATACTTCGGGGTCAAATATCTCTGTTTTTTTTTTGTGTTCCGCCTGTGTTTATATTATGTAAAACATAAAAATGTGCTGATTAAAAAAAAATATTGTAATTCTTGAGGGGGGGACAGTGGATCAATCAATGGCCCAAGAAGGTTGATTTGATTTATTTTATTTCGCTTTTTGTGCCACTTTTCACTAATTTGCGAAGATGGGGATGAGTGATGAACATGATGAAATTGATGAATGGACACTCACAAACATCCATGCCCAGGCCAGGATTCGAACCTGGGACCCCTGGCATCGTAGTGTGATGTGCTAACCACTCCACCATGGGGGCCAGTCAATGGGCAAGGAAGGCATTTTAAAACTTTGGCAATTGGTGTGAATTAATGTCTGCAGTATGCAGAACGTGAACATGTTGGTTTTAAGTCTGGGGAACCAGTAACTATGGCAAACTTCCATACAGAAAACTAATTTAATTTACCGTGCTTGTTAGTTTTAGTGAATGGAAGTTGGGCGTTATAAAACTGTTATCTGCATGTTAAATTCTAAGGTAACTAACCTAACCGGCTTGCAGTTAACATTTTGGTAGGGAAATGATATTTTCACACAAAAATACACAAATCTATTGAATATGTAAAGGCATTTTGAATTCAATTCTGCAGAACATCACTAGCACCAGTCAGTTTTCTAGACAAAGCACGTCTGCTTGCTGTGAAATTACACAACAGAAAAATCATTCTGGAAGAAAGATGCAGAAAGTAGCCATGGAGCTTCTTTAGTACATGTATTTACCAATATAGTCAATTCGTATAATGTAGAACAAGTGCATGATTAAGAGATTACCATTCAGAATCGGAAGTTGGGTCCCTTTCCTAAGTTACTGTAATCCTGCTTCAATCTCCAAACTTAGATCCAATACCTTTGCTGAATGAAATTAAGACCAACTGATGTACAATGCCAAAAACATCTGAAGTGTTTAAAAACTGAAAGAAGATTGGGTATACATTAAACATGCCTATCCGTTTGAGGATTATCCATAACTAGGGTGACCAGACATCCTGATTTTTGCAGGACAGTACTTCTTTTTAGGGCCATGTCCTGCAGTTTGCAATTCTACTCCAAAAACCCAATATGCTCTATTTTTCAACAGTGTTCTGTGAAATGTCCTGCATTCAGACAAAGTGTTTACCTCTGTGAAACTGTTAGTGCCTTTTAAATTAATAGTATTGTTAGTTTGCATAGAAATACTTGTAGCTAGATCTAAAATTGTTCATGCTCGCGACCTTAGTCTTGCTGTAAAGCTTCTACGTATTCCTTTCTTAAAAGCAGATATTGTATGTAGTCTGTTCATGATATGATATGCAAGTATATGATGGGGTGCTTTGAAAATTAAAAATAGGCCAATTCTGGGGATTTGCATGTTTCATACATTGATGAGATGATTGCTACAGCTGCATCAAGACACAAATATATTGTCAGTATTGATTAATATTTTAATATTATTTCGAAATGTATAATGTTGTATGGTAAGAAAGTAAGGGGGAAAAAAAGAACGAAAGAGATAGGAAGGGGAAATATATAAGGGAAGACCTCCGTGGTGGAGTGGTTGAACGCTAACATGCCAGGGGGCCTGGGGTCAAATCCATCCTGGGCATGGATGTTCCTTGTGAGTGTCCATTCATGAATTCAATTATATAGTCAGGTATAATTACAGAATACCGGGAGTATCTCAGATTGCTTTCAAAATTTGGTATACTCACTAATTTTGACCTCAAAATCACAAATCTGCAGTTAACAATTGGCGGTCACATCTAGAAAATGCGAAATACCGTGTATACATTACTGCTAAGATTGTCGATACTAATGGTCGCCATGTTTGACGATGTGAACAAGTGAAGTTCGCCATCCGTCCCATGGAGTGTTGATTTACATGTGACAATATGGCATCTTCAGTAAATGTGGAAAACATACTTGCCGCATGAACCAAATGAAGTCCCTAAATGCTTTCTATTAAGGTTCCGATTTACTTCTACATTCATTCCCACGCTTCTACGATATTTACTGTCACTTGTTGACGGAGAATATCTTGTCCATGAGAAGTGCGTAAGGTAATTTTCAAGTTGCTTTTTCAACATAAATAACCTTTTTCCGGGTCCAAACAGTGCTCATTACTTTAAGGAAGGTTCACATTTCGTGTGACAATGATTTCCAAAATTCTACGATAATAGTCTTTGTGCTAGGAGAAATCATAAAACAATCGGAACCGTTACCCTTTATTTTAATGCTAAGGGAAGCCTGCCTAACCTAACCACGGAAGCAATATTGAACAAAACCTTAAGTAATCGCTAAAACTCAGCAGTATGTGTTAACAGACGTACATCGAAATAGAACCACGTAAAAATTGCATTCGTAGCATGATGAAATCACAATCAAACAGGTAAGAATTTACAATATAGAGAAAGTCTCCAATTTCGTTAATTTTCGGTATACTAACTAATTTTGGCCTCCTAATCACGAATCTGCTGAAAAAACCCGGGGGTCACATCTGGAAATTGTACATTTTGATGAAAAATTGTTTGTTAGCGGCAAAAACCATCCACGGGTAGCCCCACAATCCATTGACGTTAGCCCCAAAAACCATCCACGGGTAGCCCCACAAACCATTGACGTTAGCCCCAAAAACCATCCACGGGTAGCCCCACGAACCATTCACACAAGGTTAGGTTAGGCCTATTAGTTTAGGTTCCATTAGCACTCACTTCACCCCTAAATTCATCGAAAAAATAGGGATCGTACTAAAATTGAACATCATAAATCATTTTCTTGTAAAACGACGGCGTGGTTGGACACAATGACAGGAGATTACATTTTTGTTCGTAAAACTACGCATATACATCTATATCACAAAAAAAATTTCAATCGGCTTTTTTTTCAAATTTTCAGACGTGACCCCCGGTTTTTTTCAACAGATTCGTGATTAGGAGGTCAAAATTAGTTAGTATACCGAAAATTATCAAAATTGGAGACTTTCTCTATATTGTAAATTCGCTCCATAAAACAAAAGGAACTTGGGCCATATCCCCGTAAACATCCATGGATGTCCCGCTTCTCGTTTCAGAAAATCTGGTCACCCTAACCATAACTCTACATAACATGGCACAAAATATCCACTCGCATTGTATGCTTTAAATATCTATCCGTTTTTTCGACACCATCTGAATTTTTGTTAAATGTTCCAATAAAGGAAAAATACTCATATTTTTAGTTTATCGACACACGTATACAGGTCAATGAAATTTGAGAAAGGCCTAAATAATAATAATATTAGAGCGAAACGTTATACTCTTACTTACAATACTTGATCACAGCTATGTTAACAGGCGCAATGCAAGTTACAATTTTCATCTTGAAACTACTTATTCTTTCAGTTTTTGATAACTTACATTAAACTTCGTAACTTGCGTGGAAAACTATTTTTATTTTTATTCCGCAGTTGCATTTCATTTGTTTCTTTGGTGCCTCCAGTATAGCCTAACGTTAGGGTTGAGTTTAGTCTTTAGTGAGTTTTTGATCATCTAAGCAAAAGTAACCACATTTGGAGCAGGGTTCAATTGCGACGTTATCAATACATACATCAGTTTAATTTGAGCATTTTCTCAGACTATAGTCGCAATAAAACAAAAGGAACGTGACGACATTAGTTTTTCTAATAATATTAATTTTATCATATTTAAACAAACTTTATTACGTCTCATCTTTACACCTAAAGTGATCTTGAAATCGCACTCAACATGCTCGTGCAGTTATGAGTTATTGGATGTGGATGTTTTATTATTCGCTCCCAAACGCCGCTGACTATATTCCTTGCGCCGCTGAAATACAACGTATAAAATAATGCATTGTCCGAGAAGTATATTATTAAGACATTTATCAGGATCTCCATATGTTTGCGTACGAATTCCTGTCTGTTTTAAAAAGGTTTGTTTACACGTATGTAGAGATTGTTTTAAGCAATGTTCTTCCCACATTACACGTTAATAAAGGGACTCAAGGTTCCGAGTTCGAATCCCGATCATGGAAATCCCATTAGTGTAGTAAACGTTGTCCATAAACTACATAATCAAATCAAGAAGTAATCGTTTCAAATTATTCTTGTGGCACTTCGTGGAAGAATTTTGAAAAAAAAAATCTTATTAATAATGTGTACTCATGGATTCTTCAATTACATTGATGTTATATTCTTCATAGGGTAGAAATGGAAATATGTGGTGCAAGTTCCGAATGTTTAATTCTGAAGTTAACAAGGTGCACAGGCATTTTTTTACATGGTTAGATTTTTAATTTCGCTCGTTAACCCAGAGTCTTCGTGATTACTTACTGCTTGTAACGATTTTTTGCCTCATATACTGGTATGCCATTCTTTGTTTGTGAGCAGCCATTTGGGTACTATTATCGTATGAGGGAAACACCTACGAATCATATATTTCGGACTTCTTTACATTGCTAACGTGTTATTTTCGAATGTGGAACATTTCCTAAAGTGAAATAATGCATATCAATGTCTATTTCTTACATTTACGAGTACTTACTGTCAGGGGTTTATCCAGGATTTTTTCCTAGGGGGGGTGCTGGAAAATTTTGGGGGGGTGTAAGTTTGGGGAAGTTAAGTGCATATTTTGGACCGTTTTAAAAATGTTCGCCCTAATTCAATTTCTTCAAGGATGTTTCTAGAGATTAATCACCCCCTCCCCCCACCTCCCTTCCCTTCACGTAACATTTCAGAAGAAAAAAAGATGTCAAATACAGGAAAAAATGGAAAATAGATTAATGTTAACATTTCAGTTTAACGTTTCGAGTATTGCTTTCCTTCCGATAATGTTCAGTACTTGATTTAATCAATCGTTAGACAAAACACAAGGGATGACGTTAAAAAACACAAAATTTTAACATATTATTACCAGGAATGGCTCGGGTACCCTTTTCTACACCCTCGATTTTTCGCACATTTCAAATATTCTCGTTACAAAAATTAGTTCTTCATAAGAAGCGATGTTTCTAAATAGCGCGGAAAGTAATTTTGTTAGATCTACGTGCTAGAAAACTTACGTTTTTCAATATTTAGATTCCTTATGTAACGTCGAAACTGTTTTGCAGGGATTTGATCATGGCGCATCTTGGATTCATGTCACAGGCGCACGTCTGAACATTTTCTTTTTCTTCTTATCTTTGACTTGTGCAATGGGATAATTTGCAATTTTTTCTTGTTATGAATGACTTGTGCAATGGGATAATTTGCGATTTCAATATATTATTTATGTAATTTATTGGCGGATTGGATATTTGAGACATTGCAATTGTTTTGTGCGACTTTAGACATTGGAATTGATTTGTGTGACATTGAATTAAGACAAAAGGACTAAATATGAGATTGACACACGTTCAACGGATGAAGGACATAGAGGACTTTGTTCGACGAGACATACGGGACATTGTACTTGACTTACAGGGAGATTGTCTGCTGCCCCACGAACCATTGGCGCTAGGCCCACGAACCATTGGCGCTAGGCCCACGAACCATTGGCGCTAGCCTCACGAACCATTGGCGCTAGCCCCACGAACCATTGGCGCTAGCCCCACGAACCATTGGCGCCAGCCCCATGAACCATTGGCGCTAGCCCCATGAACCATTGGCGCTAGCCCCACGAACCATTGGCGCGTGGATAGGTTAGTTCAGTTAGGTTGAGATCGATAGTTAAAATTTGGTGTCTTGTTAGTATCACGATCTAGAAATTGGAAATAATTGCGAACCATTTCAAACGACAAAATTTCAACTTTAAACGGCTGTACAGTCGTAAATACTTCTTTCCGCGCTCCAATTTTTTTTTTATTCACAAATAGGATCAAATAATGTTCATAATGAAAAAAAATAATTCAAAATTCGAAATTAGGAACACTTGCGCAATATTTTAACTGTATTTGTATCGTTCTTGCCGTAGGTGTAACTCGGAGTTCAACTTGGGGGTGCCAAATTGAAATATCAGTAACAATGCATTGCATGGGTGTGCTTGCACTTGCCTGTCTGAAGTAGTAGTAATAAATGCAGATATAATATGACTTAAATAAATTATGACACTGCCAGCGAAGCGAGCAAGAAAATTTTTAGAACTATTTCTTTGCAAACTGAGTATGCATATTATTAGTTAAACATAGCGACAGTATCCCCTCTTTACAATCTTGCTTTGCTCGTTCATTGAAGACTTCAATATTAAATTCCTTGACCGATTTAATTCAAAAGCAATATCAGGTATCTATCAAACGTGCAGCCCAACTTCCCACTATATTTTAACGTCTTCATGGCCATGCTCTAAATATATAGAGTTTCATTACTTTATTTCAGTTTGTGAATCATCGTTTAAACAGAGATTTGAAAACACCAGCAGAATTTGGAACTCACTCGCTACATAGAACTATTAAAATTATACATGCATATTTTCTGTTAGAACAGTAGGGGGCAGGGGGCATGTGGTGAGGTAAAGAGGAGCAAAGCAAGATTGTAAAGAGTAAACATCATGGGATAATGTCGCTATGTTTAAGTAATAATATGCATTATACCCTTACAAAACTTTGGAAAATACGCTTGGCGCTTTTGAGAGTTTATCTTTCAAATACTAAATGAGAGACTCTAGGGAATTAGGAGTCACGTGCCTCTTTGCCTTAAAAGAAAACGAAATAGCATGTGCAAATAAACGCATGGCATGTTAACTGCAAAAGGAAGAAAATGAATTTTTACTTCAAAATTGAGGCAATGCTTAATTTTATTTTCAATTATTTAAAAATTGAATAGCATTTATTTCACTATCCAACACAAAGAGCACAATGAACCAAACAAATTTTCTCTCTCCACGTTTTCCAGCAGGCAGTGGCAACTGGCAAGTGCCGTCGTGCCCTCACTGGTGTGCCTATGGTCAGATATAAATTTGAGACATAATGTAAATTAAATTTCTTTTATGTTTAATTCCTTACACTCAGGCCCGTAGCCAGGAATTCTTTGTGTGTGGGGGGGGGGGGGGCAAAGTCAATTCTAGAGATGCAAATTTTTAATATATTGTGTCGGTCGCATTGACAGATATAGCAGGGTACACAGAGGTACTTGACACCTTCCCCAAAAGAGATAAGTAACAGAAAAGGGATGATATCTTGAAACTGCAACGGACAAAAAAAACTTCGAGCAACATCAAATGGTATTTTTTCGATAATGACCTTTCCAGATTGCCAAAGAATATAAAGTTTAACATAAATAGGCTAATAGGGACTGTATCTACTTGATATTTACAGGTTGATAATGTTAATGGGCCTCTCTGAAGAACTGATTAAGGGAGCCCTTTATAAATCATGCTTCATAATGATTCCCTCTAGTTTCCAGTATGCAAGATTTTTCCACACAAAGGAATCAATGGAATCTAACGAGAATCCAACAACCCCATTGTGTTCTGTTATGCAAGAAAAATCGAATTAATTAAATAATAATGATTACATATTATCTACACTTTGATGAACTATGTAAAAATTTGTAATACTTTTTTTTTGTACTTGCTAAAATATGGGTGTCCAACACTGACTCTATTTCCTTCAAAGGGGAGACTCTTGCATCACTACAGACAATGTTTGGTTACTGGTTACGTTAACCATTTTGCAAAATATTATGTGAATTGTATTATATTATAGTTGAAATACATGTTTTGACACCTGACAAACAAATAGGAATCCCTTGATTGATCAATGACTTCTTGGATTACAGTGTCATCATTAATATTTCATATTAAGTTTCATAGAAATAAATTGTTTTAATAGGGCGCTAATAATTTTACGGGCACTATGGCATTCTCTTTAACATTTTTTTTCATATAGATCGTTTGGTTCCCAGGGCTGACTCCCACCGCCCCATAGCTATGGCTCTGAACTTGGACTATAAGAATAGAAGGCATTGCGAGCGAAGCGAGCAAGAACATTTTACGAAATGTACTTTTATTTGTATAAAATTTGAAATCGAGAGGGGGGTAATTGCCCCTTGCAAGTGCCCTTGGCCTTCTCGAAGAAAAATGCAAGAATCTCGTAAAACCTAATTCCATCATGAGTATCCAATTGTCCTGCTATTCTTACATTCTCCTAGCCTTGTTTTTTTTTACTTCAATGTTTGCTTCCCCTAGAATGGACTTCCTTCCAAGGTCAGGAGGGTGGGGGGACAATGCCCCCTGCCGCCCTGTGGTTGCGGCACTGTTTATGAGTGTCTCTTCATCAATTTCACATCATCATTCATTGTTGCGATTAACTAGAAGTGGCAGAAAAGCAACGCTAAGTAACAAAAATCAAATATCCACTCCCTCTCTCTACCACATGAATCACTATTACCAAAAAAGAAATTTTTCCCTCCCAATCCTGATAACGACTTTATACTGAATCCCCCACACGTTTATAAATCACAAAATCAATAAGTGTCTTTGTTATGTTGCTAGAGTAATTGTAAAGATTAGTGAGAATTCTAGGCGTTCTGTATTTTTCACAGGGGTGGCAAAGCAGGCTATCAGGGGGGCAGTTGTCCCCTGCCCCCTCTAGCTACCTACGGGCCTGCTTACACTTCCTTTGCTTCCTCTGAAAAGTTGAATAAACTTAAACATGTCATTATGTCAGTGAACGGACTAGATACAAAGAGAAAGACAATCTTTACTAAAGCTATATCTTTGCAAACTGACAATAACTTTAATTTAATAGGGTACCAGTAATTTCACAGGGCACCACGACGTTAACGTTTTTTATCTGTTTTGCTTGTTCGGCACCCCATTTGTACTTAGCGTCCAGGCAAGCACCACACGTGGACCATCCCCCTTTTACAACTCTCTTTCTAATAGTATCGTAACGCAACTTTATTTTAATTTCTTTTACAAAGGTAAGAACTCTTGGAGCCACAAAAATGGTCATCAACTATAGACGTGAATGAATCACTTAGGTTCTTCATGAAATACTTGCCATTTTATATCGAATACTCGGTCAGAAAATTTTATATTGGTACTTTATGAATATCGGTTGGAAGAAATTATACCTACATATAGTGTCACTGATTTTCTACTCACCACTTTCGGTTTCTTTCTGTCTGGTTTTTCATTTTCTCTATCTTCTTCGACAGTTTTACAGTCTAGTTTCAGACATTGTTATACACTAAACAGAACGACAACACACGAACGGAGATGCTACACTGAGACTGACCTAAGGCCAAAGGCATTTGACTGTTCTTTTCTCTACCGCTCCAAAATCATTCTTCTCGCCAAGTTACAGAAAATAGTGTTGCTAACCATAGTAACAGAATTCACTACAAGGAGTCAAACCTGTATCTTTTAATTTCTTCCCTTACTTTTATCGTACATTTTTCACATGAAAGAATTGAAAGGAAAATGTAACAAAATGTAAATTTCATTGATTCAGGGGTTGAATAATTGAATTTACGAATCTTAACGTATTTAAGAAATATATAAGATATTCAAACGCTGAACTGTCAACACTGTGCGCGGAATGTGCTCCCTGTAAGGAGGGCGAGAGGTGAGAGTTTGACATTTTCCAGATGGCAGTGTCCCTTCCCCAGAGCTGACCGAAGCCTTGTCAAGGGAGCTAGTGTTTCCAGGAAATGGCCATGCTGCATATTCCACCCTCCTTCCTTGACACTTTGGTTTCAGTTGACCGAAAGGTCCATTGGACTATGCTCCTTTCTGTTAATGTTGAAGTATTGTTATTCTATTGTTGATATAAACATCCATATTTACACCCCCCCTACAGGGGGGGTGTTCCACTTTTCTGCTTGGGGGGGGGTGTTCACTAAAATTTGGGAGGGTGTTAGGGGGGTGTGGATAAATCACTGCTTACTGTTACTTGTTGTTTCGAATCTGTAACACATTATGGCTGTGATAGCATACTGGTTTAGGGGGCGTTCTGAGTGTGTTTCAATTTATAAAGTGTTGCAACCTCGTTCACTGGAAAATATCTACTTTCGTGCCCGGATTTGAAATTATGCTAATACGTTGCAAACCATTGACGTTAGCCCCACAAACCATTCACGTTAGCCCCAAAAAACCATTTTCCATAAGGTTAGGTTAAGTTAGGTTAGCCAAGCATAGTTAAAAAAAAAAATTAAAAATACTCGACACGTCATGTTCTAGTGAAAACACGGCGAGGCTGAAACACTACGGGGTTGCATCATCTTAACACACGGAACATTGCACTCTCGTGCAGAAAGCAAATGGCGGGAGCAGAAACAGTATGTCGGACAGAGATTTTCGCAGAAAACAACACGCATTCACATTAAAATGGATCAAATCTACATTCAGGAACTTCCACAATGCTAAAGAAAATTATTTCCGTAAGTACTTTCTCCTATAAATTTGAAGTAATCCGTTTCCCTCATACGATAATGTTACCGCCATTTGTCTACTGTAATCTTGTATAAAACTTCGATAGCGTCCCAACACCTCTCACTCTTTTATTTCGTCATTTTTAACATTCGTACCTTATATCTTACCTATCCTGCATTGCAAAAGATTCTTCAAGGTGCTATTTTGCTTTTTTCACGAACAAAAAGTTCAATTTTTGACATAAAGAGTAGTTATTAAACAATTGACGTTAACCCAAAAACCATCCACAGGTAGCCCCACAAACCATCACGGGAAGAAAGTATGCCTATGAGGTTAGGTTAGGTTCCATTAGCACTCATTTCACCCCTAAATATGTGCTTCATCATCCAAAAATGTCCTCAGTACGTTAAATTACGCATATCCGGACAACATCGGTTTTTATAGATTTGGGATTTACGTTGTTGAATTCCTTATACAATAACCTTTCCAACGATATATGACACGTATTCCTTAGGTAAAGGACATAAAGTAGTCTTACCGAAATCTGTTGGGACGCTATCAAAGTTTTAGCTAATCGTGGATACAGGCTTCTGCTGCTGCTAGTATTTCATTGATAAATGCTTTAGTTGT
Organism: Lepisma saccharinum; assembly: GCF_977018435.1. Classification (NCBI taxonomy): domain Eukaryota; kingdom Metazoa; phylum Arthropoda; class Insecta; order Zygentoma; family Lepismatidae; genus Lepisma; species Lepisma saccharinum. Next base: position 8,389,384 of record NC_139233.1, read on the forward strand.
TAGTTTAGGTGGGTCAAGTGTAAATCTAAGTTAGTAGCTTATTCTCCCATGTTACCTGGTATACTGCCGGTAAACCAACTTTTTTCATACGGTAACGGTTCCAATTGTTTTATGATTTCTCCCAGCACAAAGACTAATTATCGTAGAATTTTAGAAATCATTGTCACACAAAATTTGAACCTTCTTTAAAGTAATGAGTGCTGTTTGGACTCGAAAAAGTTATTTATGTTTAAAAAGAAATTTAAAATTACCTTACACACTTCTCATGGACAAGATATTCTCCGTCGACAAGCTACAGTAAATATCGTAGAAGCGTGAGAATGAATGTAGAAGTAAATCGGAACCTTAGTAGAATGCATTTAGGGACTTTATGTTAATGCTAAGGGAACCTAACCTAACCTCGAAAGCATATATTGAACAAAATATTAAGTGATCGCTAAAACTCCACAGTATGTGTTAACAGACATAAATCGAAATCGAACCATGTAAAAATTGCATTCGTAGCATGATGAAATCGCAATAAAACAAAAGGAACTTAGGTCCTTCTATTATAGCTATCTATTTAATATATAATATATACAACAAGTAAAAATTGTGGTAAACCAGGTCCGATTTTCAGAATATGCCACTGGTCTAAATTAAGTGACATTAGCTTAAAATAAACTAATGTTATTAAAGTTATCTGCATTTTTCAATTTTTTTAATGTGAGGTTTCAGTGTTTCCATGGTATTTTTCCCAGTACGTTCACACTCAACATTTGTTTCATTCTTGTGTGTGGTATTTACTTGCAAGTAGATGATATGAATCGTGATCTTGACTCATTCTTGCCCTTTGATTTGCAGTATGGGACCCAGCCTAAGGCATTAGCTGAGATGGATGAGAAAGTCCTCACAGAGTTTGAGAATAACACAATGAAGGCGAGGAAGCATCCAGGGGTGATGAAGATAAGTACTGTGGAGCTACCCAAAAGATTAATGGATTCGATCAAAACAGTTCTTGCTGGTAAAATTGCTATTTATGAACATTTGTATGACTTACTGTCTCTTTGTTATAACTAACTCTCTAGCCTTCTTAAATCCGAAGGTTCATGGCTGCAGCAACACAGGCCTTCCATCTGTCCCTATCCTGAACAAGATCTATATACTCTTTGCCATTCTATAGGTAAAGTTCTCCCCTGTACATTGCTCCAGCATCATTGCCTTAGTGTGTGCTTAATATGAGCGCCGAATAGAATAACAGTGATAAACTGGAAATAAAGACCAATTGGTAGCAGGTGAAAGAGCGCAGATGTTATTTCCTTGTGCAGCTACTGAAATATCATATTTCTTTTAATGTAAGGTGAATTTTTTTCGGTTTTTGAATGTTGAAAATTGAGGTGCACCTTGGGTTCGAGTATATATGTATAAATATACCACAGTATTCGTGCAATATAGTGTAATGTGCTGAATTAAAATATTTGGGTGTGTGCGCACATATAGCCATTTTGCATCCTTCAAAGTGTACAAGGAAATATCATCGTGTGTAAAACTAGAAAAGGGTGCAATGCAAAGTTAGAAAGCTGGAAGGTTGCAAAGGCACCTGAACAACACATTAAAAAGGTTAAGGAAAGAATACAATCTTCCTCAGAAACAGTGTAGGAGGCCCGCTCTTCTCAAAAAGAAAAAAAAATTTGTTACAAGGCCCGGATTTTGATGCCATTTCATCATCATCTCGTCCCTTGGGGCTTCCGGGGCTTAGCCCCTAAAGAAAAACGGACGTATTCACGTAATTATCCATCACCATAACGCATAACTATCACACAGTATTTTAAAAGGCGATTTTTTACCCACATAAATTCATCGTCTGTTGCAATGATACGACAGCGCTCCTAGTAGCATTGATGTCAATTATCGTTTTCCGGGGCACGTCGCAAAGGAAGGTGTGGCCTATACCCACCTACGCTACAGTGAAGGTCACGTGCTAGCAGAGAGAGGAGGGTAGAGTGCAATGGATTTGAGTGCTGATTCGGGGCTAGCTCCGTTGCGTCGCGTTCGATCTCGTGTGTTATTCTGTAGTGTCTTGGTGGCTTTCATTCGCTATATTTGAGTGAGTTTGGCAGGGTTGATGTTCGAACACAAATTGATGAAGGACATAGGCTGTCAATTACAAGACACAATGAATTTGTCCGGAAAAATAGGCATATATTAAATAGAATTATCGATTGCTTAAAATTCTGTGGTCAACATGAATTTGCTCTACGAGGACATAATGAAAGAGAACAATCTTTAAACAGAGGCATCTTCCCAGATTTATTATCCCTTCATAGAAGAGGGAAAACTAAAGGGAACTTCGTGTTCTTTATTGTAGTGAAGAGTTAAAAAACATAAACTCTATCAGTAGATTGCATTCATTTTTTATATAAAATTATTTAGACGATACCTTTTCAGAAACAGTAAAAATGACAAACATAGTTTTAATAACTCCAGTGGCAACAGCTGAATCTGAACGATGTTTCAGTACATTGGAGCGTATTAAAACCTGCTTAAGAAATGCAATGGGACAAGACAGACCAAATGCCTTGGCACTTGCTTACAATAGAGGTAGAATACATTTCAAACATAGAGGGCTTCAACGAAAAAGTAATAACAAAATTTGCTGAGCAGAAGAACAGGAGTCAACGTTCGTAGAAAGGTATGTTTCACAACAATACCTGTTTCTTTTGTAATCATGTGAATTGTCATTATATTTTAAATTCTTTCAAAAAAGTAAGTCCAGTTTTGTAGTCTAGAAGAAAAAAATACCTTTTTTTTTGTAATTCATGTGAATTGTCATTATATTTTAAATTCTTTAAAAAATAAGCCCCGGCCAAATTTGAGGCCACGAGACGCCACTGCGCAACGTAGACATTGCTAACTAGTACAGAAATCCTGAACACCCTCCTCAGGTTGAAGAAATTAATTTTTTGGTCATTTTTTACAATCTTTTATTTTTCGGACATTTTTTTAAAATTTTGCATCATTTTTAGATCATTTTTTTTAAAAAAATTTGTGTCATTGCATGCTGAAACATAAGAAGTGCAACTTGCGGTACTTACTCTGTGTTTAACTACCAGCGCAAGAAAGCCTGTCTGAAATTCGTGAAATGCAACATTGTCGAGTTTCTTATTCACAGTCCGTACAACACACCAAGGTGAAGAAGCAATTGTTAAATTGTTTGTCTTGAAATATATATACTATTTTCAATAAGCAGATCGAGTTCTGTATGAATTTTTGGATCCTTTTTCAAAGACTTTTAGTTCATCAAAATTTGGGCCCTGGTTATAACACACTCATCTCCTCCCAACATGGATGTAAACAGTAGGGAAGATTAAATTTGTCTTAGGAGAGTAAAATTGACACATTTAATAAGAATATGCTGTACATATCTTTTCATTCATTCCCATGCATAAAAACCTTTTGAATTGAGGACATGGCAGTATCTCCTAATGACGTATAGACATGAACAATTTTGGATAGTGATGATTAATGGGATTGTAACAAGCAATCCCCGGGACTGTACTGTAACATTAAAATTAATAAATCCATGTGTGAATTACATCACATGATTGAATGAATAGAGAGATTTAGCCAGTGCATTTGCAGTGTTTACTAATATTATTAGTTGTAGTGTTACTATTTGTTCTAAGTAAAGAAATGTTCATATGCAATGTATATTTGTGTGTGTATGCATGTATTTCCAGGTCACCCTATCAAGAAAGTCCAGGACGATGCATCCCTTTTGGAAAGATTCCTAACAACCAGGAAAATGCCAGTCGAGCAGGCAGAACTACAGAGGAATGCAGAACTTGCGCAAAAATGGATCGAAGAGAATGGTAGGTTAAGAAGGTGCATTGTCATAGTGAATAATACTAGTGCTAGCGTTGGCCAAATAGTTTTATGGTTTCCTATTTGCATAGTCTCGACTGTACATGTTTGATTTATCGGCTTGTTCCGTGACCAGATTGTTTATTTTCTTTTACAATTTGCCATTGTTCTGTTTTACTGTTGGCAGTTGAATTCTTCTTGACATGGTGCTGGGGTGTGTAAATCCAGTCACAAGTACATGTTGTGGAGTAATAAGGATGGTGTAAACTTGAGGAATGGAGCGACGATGGTCTAGTCGGTAAAGTGTCAGGAGACCCGGGTTTGATTCCCAGGGTGGACGATTTAGTCACTATTTTTCCAGCCTTGTTCTTCGTAGAGTGGTTCTGAGTTTCACCTATCCTCAAACGGGTACCAGGGGAGTTAAGGTGGCTGAATTGGCAGAGACCGAAAATGTGTGGCTCATACCTTCACATACCCTATATGTGCCTTCACAGCATGGTGTAATATGCACAGCGAAACTTGAGGAACATTACTGTTCTTTCTTTTTTATTTCTTAATTTCTTGAGTGTGGGGCAGAGATTTTATGTCTGTGTGCTTTTTTTTCTGGTTTCATATAGATGGCTCCTGCTGACCAATTTATGTCCATCAGAGTTGTTTCTCTTTTGTTTTAACCAAGTATGATATTTCCACATCGATAAACTACAAACATCAATAACAATTGCTCTTTAATTGCAGATAACATTGATGTTGATGCACTTAATGATAGCGAACTACAACGACTGGAAAGCATCAGGAAAGCCAAGGCCATGAGACTTCTTCGGCAGAACACGTATCACTGGCAGCCAGTGGAATATTCAACATACGTGGGTCTGCAGTACTTGACATCTCGTTTTGCTCCTGAATATGCAGCATTAATAAGGATTTTTTCTGAGATAAAGAAAAGGTGTTCCAATTTTAAGCCTCAAACACTACTTGATTTCGGAAGTGGTGTTGGAACAGTCACATGGTAAGTTAGAAATAGGAACAAATAAACTTTGAAATTAGTCTTGAAATAGGTATCTGTATTGTTGAAGCTTATATGAATTGAATGGGGGTGGAACCAGCAAATTAGAGGCATTTGCCTCTAAATGTGCAATGTTGTGTCTTCATGCTGCATAATCGATTGGAAATATCCAAGTGTAATTGAATGGATAAATTGAGAAGCAGATATCCGTCATCTATGGTCATCCAAAGTCCCTCCAGTATTGAAGCACATATATGTGCAAATATAAGAGAGACTGGATAGCAACATCAGTTTGGATGGCATCACTCAGCTCTAACACTTTTTTTCACCCCCAGGGCTGCAAGAGAATTCTGGGAAGAGTCCTTGAAAGAATATTTCTTGGTGGACTCGTCAGCCGAGATGAACGACATAAGTAACCTCTTGCTTCGGGATGGACACGAAGATAAGGAAATACCGCTGAAAGCAGTCTTCTTCAGGCAGTTTCTTCCAGCTCAAACTACGGTAATTTGTTTTTATATCTGACAATTGTGTACAAAGTTTATGGAGAATGGATGCCTGTAACGCTAATTCTCGTAATCTCCTGTAATGCCAGTCTCTCGCAAGTCTCCAAAATGCAGTCCAGGAACATGTAAACATATTTCCGTATAAATTATTTGTACTAGTCATTTTTACTCAAAATATCTGTTTAAAGTTGCACCTCTACCCCTGTCAATGTTTTCTTGCAGGTAAAGTATGACGTAGTGGTTAGTGCATACTCCCTATTTGAGCTGCCGTCATCCCAAAGCAGATTGGAGACTATTCTCAACTTGTGGAACAAAACTCAGGGATTCTTAATTATCGTGGAGCATGGAACAAATTCAGGTTTTGAGGTATGTTTAATTTGGTAATACATTTTGAAAGCAGTGCGATGAGATTCAATGTGCTGGCCACCTGTTGCCCATTGCATGCCCTGGCCCTCAAAGGGCTGTTGTACCATGGAATTTAGGAGTTAAGTAGGTCCTCAAGAATAGGTACTTCAACAGTAACAGATTTTACATTCAGATGTAGAGTTGGAAGTTACTGGCCTGAAAAATTCCCCAAAACAACCTTAAGATTGTTTTAAAATGACCCATTTTTTTAAAAAAACAAAATAACCTATAAAGTTACTTTAGATATTAAAATTCAAGTTTCAAACTTTTCCTGTAGTTGTGAAAGTACTTTCATAATTTGACATTAAGGGATGTTTGGCGGGGGATTACTAATTCTACAGTTAAAAATAAAGTGATATTTTGTTTTTATTTTGATTTGAAGGTTACATATAATGCACCTTAATGTTTTTATGAACTCTTTAATTTCATTTCAACACTAGTAACCAATTATGTTGTTACTCAAACAACATAATTTGGCTACCAAACCAGGAAATACCTTTTACCTTCAGTTTTTAATCTCTTTTAATCCAGCTTACCTTTTACATGTTTTAAATTTTTTACTATTCTTATATTAACTCTTGAGGAAGCCAACAATGTGGCAAAAGCTAGAGTACATAAAAGAAAGTAAGCATATGCCTAAACTAGCTATTTTAAAGTGTGATGCATAAGATGTTCCACTTTTTCAAATTCATACGTCCAAGTAAAGAAGTTAACTACCCCCTTTTTTGTTTGTCAGTTATTACTTCATCAAAAACCTCTATCTATGAAATTTTCAAAATGTTATTACAAGTTCACATTCCATTCTTGTTTTGTATCTTTCAGCTTGTGACAGAGGCAAGGGATTTCATTCTGGAACTCTCCAAACAACAGTCTACAAATGAACGGATTCCAAAATCTTTCATTTTCTCCCCTGTAAGTAATGTAATGTACACTGTCAGAATCATGTTGGCATTTTTGTTATTGAAATAAGTCAAAATGACCATTTCACAACCATACAAAAAAAGGCTTACCATTATTTGAACACTTAAAGGAAAAGAAAGAGAGAGAGAGAGAGGGGGGGTTGATGAATTTACAGTATTCATTGTGTGTGTATGTATGTATGTATGTGTGTGTGTGTATATATATGTACAGTAGAGCATCGATTATCCGAAGTAATTGGGGGACATGGGTGTTCGGAAAACTGGTTTGTTCGGATAATCGAACTGTACATGTTTATTTGCCAAAAAGAAGTACTGTACAGTAAATTTATTCATAAAAACAGGCATCTCTTTAAGTATGTATTACAAAGTAACGTACAAAGGCAACTTTAGTAGGAATATATAGTATGTGGTACAGTTTATTAAACAAAAATATGTACATATTACATACGCATTTTGCATGAACAATACACACAGTACACAAAATTAACGTTTAAAAAAATCCTTTATTTTGGTCTGTCTAAGCAAGCCTACACGCTTACGAGCAGCTAAGTCATGTACTTTTTTCATTACAGATATCTGAAAGTGAGCGAGTACACAGTTCGGTTAAGCGATCGTTCAGTTGACCGACGTTCGGATAATCGACGCTCTACTGTATATATATGAGGATCATTTTTCTTGAAGTGGCAGCATATTGTCATGTGAGAACCAGATGGATGTAACTCCAATTTATAAAATTTACAAGATAGAAAAAATGTTTACTTTGGAATATGCCAGACTAGAAAAATCAGTAAATTGTAGATAAGTGACTATTACTAAAAAAAAGAAGGAGATATGTCGATCTGATTCCAAATAGAGCTCTTAAGGGCAGGAGGAACAGTTTGCATCCAGTCAGATGCAAGGGCCCTAAACTGCTCCTCCCCCACCAACCTTCCCCTGCTATGAGCTGGGGAAAGAGATATCTGTGCTCTGGATGCTCGTAGGAGGGGGAACTTGGCCTTACATTTATGGGAGTATTATTTTAATTGTTCTGTTGGGAATATCAAACTTCAGATGGCACAGGAAAACACATGAACAGAAAGAGGACAGGTTAAAGATTTGATTCGGAGATGGAAAAGTCAAAACTTCCACTTGATTAGCCGTTACTTGAAGTTGTTGCATTTTTTTTCTCCATAAGAAATACATGGGATTTTGAAAATTCTTATTAATCATATTTTTTTCAAACATCATGTGTGGCTTGATAATCAACTTTAAGAAATGCTTCCACTTACAAACTCCCTTGTTCACCAGATTTTTTTTAGTAGCAGCGCCTATTTCGATGATATTGAAATAAATGCACACCTGGTTTCAAACTGTCACTCTTCGTCTTAAGAGGAGATATGTTAAAACCGAAGACTGCATATCTGGAATTACATTTCTCTGGTTCTCGCATGATGAGACCTGGTACATAGGAAGTATGAAAGTGACTCACCTGGAAGCGATTGTAATCCCTTGATGTAATCTCCTTCTGCTGCAAGAACATGGTTCCAAACACTGGGCAGTTTGTGTATACCGTTGAGATAGCATTTGAAGAGAGCACCCTACGACAGATATGATGCTGGGGATATCATTTAAGCGTTTCCCTCATAGTGGTTATTTCATTTTTGTAATCAAATCATAGTCACACATACTCATGTCTGGCAAGGAAAGAACATGCTTTAGTATTTCCCAACCCCACTTCTGCAGCGAGTTCTTCACATCACATGATGTTGTCTTGGAGCACAATGGGTAACAATTTTCATGATTGCAGGAGATGTGGTTGCTTTCTCCTAAGAACATAGTAGGCAGCATTAACTGTTGTCCTTGTGGAAAGCGAAAACATAAACTCTTGGTAGTCACATTCTAGTACCACCATCGCCTGCACATTTGTCTACTCCGGTTTCAATTTGCATGGTGAAGACTGATGATGCCATTCATTTGCCTTATAGTATCTAGCCTACATTTCGTCCATTACAATAATACGATGAAGGAATGCTTCACCTTCCTTTTCATAATGTTCCAGGTAATGAGGTGAATCCGTGCACATTCCCACCTGTGCCACTTCTGCATTTCAGTAAGGCAATGTGGCACCGATTTCACTAATGCAGGTCCCTTGTTAACATGTGGTACACAGTTAATGATGAAATGTTCAAGGCAACTTTACATGTTCATCGGCATCGAAGTGTATCCAGGTGATATTGATCTTGCGGTATGAGGGTGACTTCTGCCATGTTTAACGACTGATTCATGGCTACCTTGAAATGCCCTTGCCCATCTGGCCACTGCTACACAAACACGTGAGTAACGAAGAAGGAATATACATTTTCAAAATTAGATGCAAAGTTTGTTATCCAGATTTGAAACCAAGTCAACACAGCATCAAAAGGAGCTGCTCCTGCATCACTGTAGCTGAGAGAGTATTCAGAACAATCTCAACTCGAGGGTGAAATCGCCACTTTGCAACGTGGAGCCTCTCGCTAGTTCTCCTCAAGAACAGAGAATCGCATTGTATGCAAACGAGCCTGTTATGCAAATGCACGACGAAGGCAGAACCTTCGGAAATGTTGTTAGTCGGGAGCAAGTAAGAAAATGGATATTGGACAGTGGAGTGGGCCTTCGGTATGAGATGCAACAGACCGGTTTTTATCCTTGTTGTCTCTCGAGGTGGCGATGGAGTCTGGAACGAAAGGGTTAAGCCAGTGTCCAAGACCCTTAACTAGTTTCTGTATTGAGGATTGAACTCCAGCCACGGGCGTCGTGACAAGTCACTCCCCCCCACACACCTTCAGGAAATGCCAAAGCCATCTTATTTTGATAGTAGATATCAGAATTGATTGATTTGGTTTATTTTACTTTGCTATTCTACCACTTTTGGCTAATCGCGATGATGATGATGGGTAACGATGTGATGAAAAAACTCTCAAAGACGACCCATGCCGGGTTTCAAACCCGGAACCACTGGCATCGTGGTGTGCTGTACTCACCAATCCACCACGGAGGTCTGGTCCATAGCAAAAATAACTTCAGTTAGTTTCAGAATAACCAAAGCAAGAATGAGTTAGCTCGTAAAATAGTCTGTAAAATGCAGGTCATGTTTCATCTTCTATTACTATGGTGTGGTACGGAAAATCTAAGTCACCACAAGCCTCGTGCAATCCATTGTGAATTTGCAGTGTTTCATCCATGTGCAACCTGAACCTTTATGAATACTTGCTGTTCCTGGCACCTAAATATTACTAGGCCAAACACAAACATTATAATACAACTGCTAATTCACTAACACAGAGTAATAATCTGCAAACCAACACCTAAGCATGTTCGAACAGTGTTGCCAGTTCAAGAAAAATTGCTGTCTTGGCTTCATTTCATTAAACTTACAACTCATGATAAAAAATTTAATTGTTCTCATATTAATGCAACATTAGTAACCATGTTTCTATTTTTAAGTGCCCTCATGATGGTCCGTGCCCCCGATATCACAATTTCCGCACACCATGCAACTTTGAAGTGTCCTACTTTTCCTTCAGAACTGACAGAAACATTGATGTTCAGAAGGAGAGATTTTCATATGTGGTGCTAAAGAAAGGTAGGAATAATACTGATGTAATCAATAGTACAAATAAGAAACATTGAAATATGTCAAGTTACCTGAACCCATTTCACCAACCTATTCACCATTTCAATCACTTTCCTATCTGTGAGGAGGTCATTGAAAACATCAATGAATGATTATGAAATTATGGTTATGCATTCGATACTTGCTCAAATTGCAGTAAATTTTTGACATTATTTGGGAAATCCACAACTGATTACTGGTAATGAACCTTATCAGAATTCCAGTACTTGTATCTGAATATTTAATTGTGCATACAAGATGACATCTAAACCCACAAATCTCTAGGTGGCTCACCACATTCCTGATCTATAGCTATCCTTTGAAAATGAAACTAGTGTTCATGTGAAATAATTGTTAATGTTTTTATATTTAAAGAGATAGGAGCTACAAAGTATTTCAAAATATATCAGATCAATAAAATTTATTTCTTTACCAATTCTACAAAAACCCCGATAGAGTAGCGATTAATCTGTTCTATGCTTATTAGTAGAATATTGGTTATTGATATTGTTACATTGTATATCAGTACTTTTTCAATATAAGCAAACATTTAATAAAAAATCAAAATGTGAACTACCAAAAGCGACACATTGTTACTAAAAGATATTGTTAACTTGTGTAAGAAACATTGCTGAATATTGGCAGTAATTAGCACAGTGAATCCGAAATGTACAGAATTATGTATTTCAGAATATATCTAATGCATATTCGTGCATTGTGTGTTTTAATGGCAGTATTTTTTAATACAGGTTGTTTTATCTCATCATGATCTTCATCTTGTATTTCTGATTTTTATTGATAGGATCAGTTGCAATTTGCAATGTTCATACTAACAGTGACATGTACTTTTTTTTATCAACTTTATCTCTCTTTCCTAATCAACAAGTTGTTTTGAACCAGGTGTCCGTCCAGCAAGTGACCCGGAGTGGCCACGAATAGTGAGGGAAGTGTTGCCAAGGAAGCAGCACGTTATATGCAGGCTGTGTACTCCAGAAGGGTCATTGCAAGAAGTTATTTTCACTCCCAAAGTGCATGGAAAGTGAGTATAGTCACAGATACAGGCTGCTTCAAAATGATGTGAACGATTTCAACTTCTTATATATTTTTTTATTTTTCGTCCAAATTGCTTTAAATTTTACATGTAATTCCTAAAACTGTCCAAGTTTTTTTTGATAAAATTTTGAACACAGTATCTCACAAATGTTCTATGTCAGCCCCCTTTGTTACCCTGCATACATCAATTTGGTAATCCAATTCCGCCCAGACCCGTTTCAACATGTCTGCAACAACAGTTTGCACTGCAGCAGTAATGTGCTTTTTCAGTTCATTGACATCTGCGGGTAGAGGAGGTTGTACACAATGTCTTTTAGATTAGATGTCCCCACAGAAAAAAATCACAGGGGGTTAAATCCGGGGACCTTGGTGGCCAACATAGTAACTGTTGATCATTTTGAGTATATCGCCCAATCCAGTGGTCTGGCAGTCTGTTATTAAGGTAATTTCGAACATGGCGATGAAAGTGGCATGGGGCTCCATCCAGTTGATAGATGAAGTCTGTACTGTCACGTTCAACTGCGGCATAAGCTATGTAGTAAGCATGTGTAGGAATGATTGTCCAGTCACAGTTTCCTCGTGAAAGAAGTACGGACCGTACACTTTGGTTGATGAAATGGCGCAAAACACATTAGTCTTCGGTGAATCACGCACAACTTCAACGATTTGACGAGGATTCTCAGTCCCACAAATGAGAGCATTTTGCTTGTTCACTCTTCCTGTCACATGAAACGTAGCCTCATCAATGAAACAAAGTTTGTCAATAAAATCATCACCACCACTGCATAACTCTAGAAATGAATCACAAAATTTTTTGCGGGACGTGTGATTAGGTGTTAAATGTTGTAACAACTGCACCCGATAGGGATACATCTTTAAATGCCTACGCACTACGCGCCAAACAGTTGCTCGAGGCATTGTTAGCTCTTCACTCACTTTCCTTGTAAAGTTTTGGGGGCTGCGTTAAAAACTAGCTCGAATTCTTTCGACATCTGCCTCAGACGTGGACGGTCTACCGGACTATTTTCCTTTGCAAATGCATCCCGTTGTCTTGAATTTATCATACCACTTACGTATGGAGTTCTTGAATGGTGGTTCTTTACGAAATTTTGTATGAAACTCACTCTGAACACTAACAACAGACCGACAAACGTGAAACTGTAGGACGCAAAAAGCTTTCTCTGCACCACAGGCAGCCATCTTGGAACTTATCACCCTGCCACCTAGTAGCGAAATTTGGAACTGTTGCAAACAAAACTCGAGAATATGGTTGAAAGTATTTACATAGAACTTTAATTGTTGATAAAGTTTTATTGCTCCTGGAACGGTTTCTAATCGTTCAAACCATTTTGAAGCACGCTTTTTATTGTCATAATCATATATTTCCTTTTGGTGGTGGTGTACAAATATTTGTAGACTATGAACAGGGTGTTTTTGTTTTTTTTCAGATGCAGTCAATGGAGAACTAACTTTCTTTATCATTGCAAGTATTTTTGGCCATTACGCTCACCAATCCAAGTATAAGCTACATTTTAAAATATACTAAATTTATTACATTAATATTTTATTATTCTCTATCACAAACTATGTCGACTTGTCAGTCATAATAGAAACTACCAATAAAGAAGGTTGGATAGACATCAAATTCAAGCATCGCTTTCTCATACAAGAACCCTGCGGGGACTGAATAAATTATATTTTACTCTACATTTCCACATGCACTTCAGGTGAAAGAAGACTTGTGTTCGGATTTGCAAATGTAATGAAAGAATTTGTGCACTTGAAAAGTAATAAGATATCTTACAAGTCAGATTCAGTGAAACTAACCTTCATTCTGTGTAATGGAGTAACAAAATACACTGGGTTGGTAATACTGAAAGACAGAGAAAAGAGGATTCACTTAAAGCCCTTCTATGTAGCTTAGTAAATGTAGATGATAGGTAGGGATGAACAAATTAGAATGCAAGGAGAAAGATGGTTCGGTTGGCCTCATTGAGCATTGCACATACGTTTCTAGAAGTGCAGCATCTTCTCTCAACAATCAAATACTATACACCTAATTCACCTATATTTTGTGGTTGCAAGAAAGGAAAAAATCTGTGCTACTGAAAGATAAAACATAGAAATGTTAATTTGTGTTAATATTACTACATCTGTACATGAGAAATTGTAATGACTTTCACACTAAGTTATTTGCGAGTACCCAATCAGAAGTGTGAGTGCTCTAACTGGTGAAATAATTTTGTGCCTCGACACAGGTGAAAGTTGTGCAAATATGGTAAGCTTGAATTTGAATAGTCTTTTGGGATAGACCGATACCGATAAACTACCGATAGAAAATTACAAATGTTCCAGAAGAACCTTGATAGTTCATGCACTACCATCATTCATGTATGTAACCATTGACAAAATAATTTACCTTATAAAAGAAACTACACTTTAAACAGGTTCAATTCAATGAATTGAACCTGAATTATGTTAACTAAATTACTAGACATATATCACGTCTTCATTTTTCAGGCCGACCTATAGATGTGCAAGATCTAGCAATTGGGGTGACTTGCTTCCAATGACCGTAACTCCCGCTAGCAAGAAAGATGATGAAATCATAGCTGAAGATAATGATCAAACATAATATCTATGTAATTATGTAAATACAATTAACTGTTATATATATATGATTTTTTTTTTTTTTCAATATAAATACATACAGCATTTACAAGCATGTTTTCACTCAAAAGTGCTACACAGCCAGAATCAACAACAACAGGGTAGCTGTTTTCATTCAAATTTTCTCTCCTTTTGAAAAACTGCTGTATTCTTAGCATTCCTTCAAGAACATTCATGTGAATCGTCACTTTTGCTCTTGCGTAGACATTCTCAATGGTTTCGTGACTACGTAAGTCTTATTAAACTCTAAAGTCGGAATCACGAACCTTACGACCCTTTGTAAACAGACCGTCTCACTTCAAGTAACATATCACTCTGTGTCAGCTGTTCGTGAATGCCATGGCCATCATATGCTGTTCACTGGCACTTCACCCAACCTTTAATTTTACATAACATGGAAAAACATATTCCTATTTTAACTGATAGATCTACTCACTGAAGTATAACAAATTTTCAAGAAGCCATTTATCTGACACTGGGTTAACAGATTCCCCTCCCCCTCTCTCAGTATCACAGTGCCAAAGTAAAACTTACAAGAGAGAGAGAAAATCGTTCCAGTAAATTCAAGCCTTTTGGTTTTGTTGCTGCCCCTTCCAACATTGTCGACATGCAGAGTATTGTTTTCTCCTTCGTGCAACAAATACGTATACCGCCAGTTTTAGCAGAAGCTAAACAAAGATAAGCCGAGGAATAAAAAGAGATTGTTTATATTTCTTTTTGTTTCTCGTGCACTGGAAAACAATAAGATGATAATACGAGGGTCACTATTTATATTTTGAGCCTAACAATGAAAAAACAGGAATTTGGCATTGAAAACTGCTTTATTGTTTTTCGAAGTATTCTCCTTTATGGTCAATATACTTTTGCATTCGTTCGAACCATTTGTCAAAGCAGTTTTTCCAATCTTCTTGAGACACCTCCATAACGCATCAACGGCGTCTTCCGCCGACGAAAATCGTTGTCCACGCAATTTATTCTTGACATTCGGGAACAAGAAGACGTCATTGGGTGCCAAATCAGGACTGTACGGCAGATGACCCATCAATTCGATTTTTTGACTGTTCATAAAGTCGGTTGTTAGCTGGCATTGTCTTGATGAAGAATGATCCGACGGCATTTGTTTGTTTTCCGTATTTGACTGAAGACCTCTGGCAAACAAATTGTTGTGTACCATTCAGAGTTGACCTTTCTACGTTCCTCTAAAGGCACAGTTGCCACATGACCAGTTTTCCCGAAAAAACAGGCGACCATTTGTTTCGATATGCTTCGAGCGCGAACAACTTTTGTTGGATTGGGTTCATCTTGAAACACCCATACAGTCGACTGCTGTTTACGTTCCAGCTCATATGCATATATCCATGATTCGTCACCTGTTACAATCTTATATACGTCTTTTGAAGCACCACGATTGTATTTATTGAGCATTTGTTTGCACCAATTGACGCGAGCGTCTTTTTGAGTTTTTGTCAAATTGTGTGGGATCCAACGAGAACATACCTTTCTCACAGCTAAATGATCATGTAATATTTTATATATGCTGGTGGAACTAATGCCTATGGTTGCCTCAATCTCACAGTATGTCACATGACGATCTTGCAGTATTAGGTTTTGCACAGCATCAATGTTTTCTTGAACAACAACTGATTTTGGACGACCTTCGCGAATCTCGTCTGTGAGCGAAGGCGGCCACGATTAAATTCGTTATACCAGCGTTTCACAGTGACAAAGGATGGGGCTTCATCGCCAAATGTGGAAGTAAGTTGATTGATGCACTCTTGTCTTGATAATCCACGTCGAAAATCGTAAAAAATCATCGCACGAAAATGTTCACGAGTTAATTCCATTTTATTGTTGTCTCGCAATCTCCAAGGCAACATAAACAACACAAATGAAGCTATTGACAAAACATTTGAAGTACGTTATGGTCAATAATGCCAGACGATTCCGTGCAAACGTCAAATCGTGCCTAACTTCAATCAGTGTTGCCAAGGCTCAAAATATAAATAGTGACCCTCGTAATCACATTATTTACCCACGTCTCATGCAAGTAATGTATTTTCTTACCTTGATTCAGCAGTTCCTTTTTGAAGTGGAGGAATTTTTGGCACTAAACAACGATATAAACTCTGTCAATGAGTGCAGTCTGTCAAATTTGCTTCCCCAAAACAAACTCAACGTGTCACAAGAGGCGATTTAACGTCATCATCACTTAATATTCGCCAATATCTTCCCTACAGTGGACAGCTCTTTGATTGAAAAAATACGAATGCAACTTGCGCTGATCTCAAAATTGGTGTACTCGTTTATCCAAGCAACAACGTGTTTCTTCACGGGATTCGCAACTTGAAATTCACGGGATTCGCAACTTGACCAGTCATTTTCCTTTCTTTCACCACACCGAAAACACAAAGGCGCATTATAAAATATTGTGATGTGCATATTACTCACAGCTAAATAATGAAGAACTTTAAAAACATCTAACATCAATTACTTACATGTGTGTGTGTTAGTTGAGGATATAGGTTAAAGCTTATGGTATCCTCAACTAACACTTTCTTAACGTGACACCATGTTTGGTGCCTAAGAATACACATTAACCTGAAGAAGGAGGCAGTCTTGACCTCTGAAACGTTGGTTTGATCGACAAATTGTACTCACACACGTAAGTAATTGATCTTAGATCTTTTTAAAGTTCTTCATTAACACAAACACACAACTACACTTGACACTAACTTCACGGCTTTCTCAGGATACCACCGTAACGATGTCAAATGAACGTTAAGACCAACCTGCTTCTCGCCACTTTTCAAACGGCTGTATTTCCGAAAGAAACTCAGAAAACATGAGACCTTCCTGAATGCATGGAAGTTGCCATGTTCGAAACTGGTGCTATTTTCTTGCTGCTCACGTGATCGATTGCAATTTATACAATCATCACGTATTATTATTATAAAGAGAAACCTTTAATGAAAATATATTTTAAAACGTATAACCCAATGTAATTTACATATTTTTCTTGCATAAGCGTACTTTTATAGATTGGACTACATGCTGCGGAAGAAATCTGTTATTAGGCTGTTGCCAACCTCAAGAATTCTCACTAAGTCAAGTACAAAAACGGAAGTGGTTATGTCGAATGTTGGCATATTATAGTGATATTTCACATTGTCAGTGAGGGGGGGGGGGGGCAGAGGAGCCAATCTATAATCCAGAGGTATTCACACTCCGGAATACTTTTGCGGGTGAAGGAGGGCATGTCGTGACGATGAGGGTGCGGGCAGGCTGTCAGGGTGGGGAAGGTTGACTTAAGAAGAACACCTCAACAAGGAAGAAAAAAATGACAATATTTAAGAATTCACTCCTAAATTGTGCATTTTATTTTGTATGTAGGGTACAAGAAAATGGGACTGCCTCAAAATATTTGTGTATCTTACAGTCTTCTTTCCCCGCTTTTCTTGCCAGTGACAATGCTTCACTAAGTTGCCGTTTTAGTTTCCCTCGGTGTTTTTGCAGCATAAACCAGCATTTTAGAACGGGGTGACAAGGACATACGAGTGTGTTTTTGGATGATGTATCTTTAGAGACGTTAGGTACACTCTGGAGGATACTGGAACGTGTGGCATTGAGATGTAGATCGACCACGTTGACACGCACATTTGTCATTAGTTGTATTTTGTAATTTAGCGTTGCTTTTCTTCCATTTTTGGCTAATCCCGACGATGAGGATGAGTGATCGTCAGATGAAATTAATGAAAGGACACTCACAAATAACACCCATGCCGGGATTCGAACCAGGGAACTTTGGTGGTGAGTCTGAAAGTCTGCCACCAGGCAAGATGTACATTTTCATTTTTCATTTTTTACATACGTACATTTCACTCGCAACAGGTCATCAGTGAAACACTGCTTATTCTACGTCATTTGACACATGGAATGTCTTCACACCTTGTGGCCTGTGGCTGTGTGGAGTATTTTATTTTCATAAGTTGGCAACACTGTCAAGGTACACTTGCTTTTGTTTACAGAAGGTTTTAAGTTCTATGATTTCCACTTTAGACAACAGATATTCAATTTTGGAATACCATAGCAGTTTTTTGAAAGAAGAGGAAAATTTGGAAACAGCTACCCTGTTGTCGGCAAAGGTCCAGCCTTAACTGTCGTGCAACACCTTGTAGATAAGGAACATTCATAAGACTTTTGTAGAGACACATGAAACAGAAAATACTGATGCTTTTTCTTGATTCCATGGTGTTCACGGAAGATTCGTCTCTCTCAACTGCAGGATTTGGAGCAGTGAAAAGCCACGTGCCTATCGTGACCAACTAGAAAACATTCATGCCAAACTCTCACAATTATGGGATTATCGAAAAGCATATTGAAAAGTACAAAATTAATAAGTAAATTAATTTTCTAGCTGAGATTTTCTCCCAATTAATTATTTAACTTAAACTTTCATGTCAAAAGGGCATTACATGTTGTCTAATGCTTTGAACTATACATATTCTAACACCATGATTTTAGAGAGCACCTCTTCTCTCATGTTCAAGTGAGCACATATCTTTTTGCCGGTGGTGGGGATCTGACTTACAAAAGATCTGTGATTTTACTATAAATCTGGTGTACTAACCAACTACTCAATGGCATCCTGGATTTGTAGTAAAATCACAAGTCTGTTGTAGATTAGATCCCCACCACTGGCAATAAAAAAAGCAAAAAACACATCTGAAGATGAAAGAGGTGTTATCTCAAAACATAGTGTTAGAATGTAGTTAAAAACACAAGACAATGTACAATTAACATTGTATGCTAATATAGAACCATTGTCACTAACATTCAGAGGATTATTAGCATTTTTTTTCAACTTCCGGGTTCTCAGCAGATCTTGTCCGGTCCCCTGAGGAAACCTAACTTACACCACATGCCATCATTTCACTAAGTAGCTGAAGTCCAGTTTAGGCATGCACTTACTTTTTCCAATCACTCAAACTTTCGCCACATCATGTGGCTTCTTCAGGTGTTACGACGAGAACAATGAAAGTTTAAAACATGTGAAGATTAGTTGATAGCTTCCGTGGAGGAGTGGTTATAACAGTGCAGTACCACTTCAGGGGTCACAGGTTCAAATCTTGGCCTGGGCATGGATGTTCTCTGTGAGCGTTCCTTCATCAATTTTATCATATCGCTCATCCCCATCTTCGCAATTAGCCAAGAGTGACAGAAATGCGAAGTAAAATAAACCAAATTACATGTGTGTGTGAAAGTAAGTTGGGTTAAAAATAGAAGGCAAAAGACAATGCATCCAATCTTTGTTGCCAGCCTGAGATGACAGTGACAAGACACTTGGTATTGTCCTTTTCCAGTCTTATTTTTAACCCAACTTACCATGTTTAAACTTTCGCTGTTCTTGTCCTAACTCATGTGAAAACCACATGATGTGGCAAAAGCTTGAGTAACTGAAAAAGAAAGTGCATGTCTAAACTAGACTTCGGTAAGAAGGTGCATCTCTCTTTTATTTTCGGATTCAAAGGATATTTCGTATTTGTATTCTGGAGCTTTCTGTCAGGCTCTTGCCTCTGGCATCAACAGACCTAGATTCAATCCCTGGTAAGAGCCCCAAAATTTCAGTGCTCATTCTGGAACTCTGGTCTCAAAAACCAGAAAACAGTGGCAACGGGATCTCATGTGTTGATCATGTACCACTAAGCTATCTTAAATGTAATTACACATGTTAGAGTTTCCAAACACAACCTGAAACCATAAACATTGAAAATGAGCACATTCTTTAACCAAAAATTAAACAAATCTGTAGGTCTACACTAGACATTGAACTATATTCTTACATTACTTAAAAGCTTGAGAAAGGAAGCCATAGTAACAGTTAATACACATTTTTTATTATTATTATTACATTACGCCACAGTGGCCTTTCTTAATAAACACGGTGTGAAAATCTACAATGTATATAGGTCACTCCCAAATATGGAATAAAAAAAAAAGTGCTGTACATCTTCACTAAACAGATAGATCTTCAGGTTCTGAAATATGAAAGAAAGATAAAAAATAATTACTCAATAATCACACTTAAAAAAAAATTCTCCACCAACCAAACCAATGTTAGTGCACAGCCATGGTTTTTTGGTGGGGCAATGGTCTAGCAGTTATGCAGAGGCTATTGTACACAGGATTTTATTATTAGGTAATGCCCAGTTGGACCTTTAGCCAATGCCAGGGAGCTGTTTTCGCATTCTCCTCTCCTTTCGGCAAACTGGTACGACATTTGAAAATCTGAAAAATTGCATATCGCTGTTATCTAGATATGCACAGGGCCGGATTAAGGTGGGTACTATTGATGCTGAAACATTAGGCCCATTCCTGAAATAGGCCCAGATGAAAACAGACTAGAATTTTCCGAAAGCTGAACAGTTTTCTTTTGCTATATTAACCTGAAAATAAATAATCTTAGAATGAAATTTGGAGCCCCAATTTTGGACACCTAGACACAGCGTTACTTATTATACAGTTACTATTATTCTTTGCGCTGTGACGTAACTAGAACGTCATTGTGTTTATTGTTTACCGAAGATTTCAAGCATCAGTCCCAATTTAGATCCGGCCCTGGATATGCACAGTAGTTTCGTGTCTACATAATCCTATTAACCATAAGCAAGTTTTCAGTTTTGGAATATCATATGTTTTTCAAAAGGAGAGTAAAACATTAAAACAGCTCCCCTAGCATTGGCTAAATATCCAACCGAGCCTTGAAGTAGCTCTAAGGTCAACTACTATCGAATTAAAAAGTATAGATACTAGAGTTTGGACTAAAATTAAAAATTAACCGTAGACCTACATAAAAAAAAATTACATGAAAATTGAGATTATTCAATTCTGCGTTAATCTATGCTAACAATTTTTTTTTCGAGTATGCCTTATATTTTTTATCACCGTGAGAACAAAAAAAGGGCCAGTGTTTTGGAGTTTTACAAACGATCGCTCACTTTGAAATTCTGTAAATTCAAAAATGGATTGTCCGATCGTTATGAAATTTTAGTAGGGTGCAGGCAGAAAGGTTTTTAACACATTTATTAATTTTCAGGTTTTCAAAAATTATCAAAGAAATGTTCTTTTCAATTTTGCGAAACAACCTTTTCTTAGTATTGGGTAGTCCTTGGGTGGTCTTGTTTTGAAGCCCTTTGCATCTGGCATTATCATTGTCAATTCACATTGAGAAACCAATTTTATAGATTTTTATTCAGCGTAGTAAAGCTGTTCATGACATGTGTCAACACTGCACACAGCGATGTCCGTTGAATCAGGTCTCCCTTATCGAACAACACTACAGCAACTTTGCATCCAGACGTCAAACAAGGATTGCCTATGTTGTTAGGTTTGGTTCTATTCTAATACATTGCAAATTTATTATTTATGCTATTAGAACTGAACCTAGCTAGCCTAACAACTTAGGCATTGCTCATCTGACATCTGAACTCATGGTTGCTGTAGTGTTGTGCGATAAGGGAGACCTCGTTGAATCGTGGAGACTGCAAGCTGGTGCTGCGAGTCAATGCTTGCCGTGTTGCCACAGTCAGCTTTACTTCACTGAATAAAAATCTGTATAAAATCGGTTTCGCAATGTGAATTGACAATGATAATGCATTTTAAAAACAGATGCAAGGAGCTTCAAAACAAGACCAATATTGTATTTGTAGCACTAACCCAATACTAAGAAAAAGTTGTTTCTCAAAATTGAAAAGAACGTTTTTTCTCAAATTTTGAAAACTTGAAAATTAATAATTGTGTTTAAAATTCTTCTGCCTATACCCTACTAAAATTTCGTAACGATCGGACAACCCATTTTTGATTTATAGAATTTCAAAGAGAACGATTGTTTGTAAAACTAAAAAAAAAGGCCCTTTTTTTGTTCTCATGGCAATAAAAAATATATAAGGCATAAAAAAAGGTAAAGTGCTCCCCTGTGCTTAGCACCACGCCATGAAGGCGTATAGGGGGTGCGGGGGTAATGTCCCATACTTTCTGGATCCAGTCGTGAGTGGGGGTGATGTGATCAGCACCATGCCCCTGACCGCCTTTACCATGTTATTCGACACTGGGTGGGCGCTGGGGCCTCTTCCAACGTTAGAAAAGTTCGCGAATTTGAACCCGGGACCTTTAGCATGGTGGTCAGACGCGTTACCGACTGAGCCACCGCGGCCACAATGTGACAATTTTACCATTATTTTATTGGCGAGGCTTGATGGAATAAATTGTTTTCCTAACATAGAAGGCATACTCAGAAAAAAATTTGGTTAGCATAAATTAATGCAAGAATTGAATAAGCTAAATTTTGATGTAACTAGTTTTTATGTAGGTTTACTGGTTAATTTTTAATTGGAGCCCAAACTCTAGTATCTATAATTTTTACTCCGACAGTAGGCTCTTCAGACAAACACATGTGGGTGTGCATCCACACGAGTGATTGGTAAATCATCTGAATAGCCAAATATTTGGTTACCTGCAGTGTAAAATGTAAACCTTCCCTTCCTACATGAAGTAACAACACATTTCCTGAATGTTTCAAATTAAAAGCACAGGGTGTTCCACTTAGAATGCAATTTAAATTTGCTTCTATTGTAAGAACAATGCACCCGCAGTTCAAAAATACATCAGCAGGTACTGAAAAAAAATTTCATCTACCACAACAAATAGACAAGAAGTTGATAGATTCCCATCATAATGGGGCACGTGTGATATTCAGTTACAGGTTTAATCATGCTGACATAAAATATAAATCCATTTAACATGTACTAGACAATTAAGTCATGAACTCTCAGTGTGGAAAATAAAAGTAGTGTGGGCAGGTTAGGAAAAAAAAAGAAGAGCAAAATGCACAACAAATCTGCTTCATTAACATAAAAACGAACCATTATCTTGTATGCACGCACTAGATAACTACACATGGCAATTCAATGTAAAAGGTACTCTAAACAAAAGATTCCATGGCACATGTTCATGGCCAGAACTTCAAGTAAGTTTTACACTGAGCATAACTTCCACCTCATGCCTCTTTTAAGGTTAAAGAAAAATACACAAACAGATGGAAAATAATTGTAGGTTAAAATTCAGATCAAGCAATACAAGGTCATTAACAAAAAGACTAGGAGGGCTGGAAATAAATTTTTACACTTGCAGACAGGCCTCCTTCTCAGAACTGTACATCAAAGCTGAAAACAGGCAAGAAGATGGAAACGTGATGGTGAGTTTCAAAACACCATATATTTTGAAGCATCGTAGAAATGCATACGTTCCCACACACACACATTATATTTCAATGTTAGATTAAATTCCCACCAATGCAATGAGAGTCGAAATTATTGTCATGATTTATCATGGACTATAATTCTCAAACCACAAATAACAAACTGCTCACAGAATATGAAAGGGAACTCAAAGAGTTTTTCTACCTATAGAATCTACACAATGTTAATATGCATGCCTTTTGGGTCTCAATTAACCAAGAACATAATCTCCCTAACATCACTACCTTAAATATTTCATGGAGTTTTATTTTGTTGTTTCTTGTTTGAAAATTAGAGGGCACATAATCAACTTATACTTTGTTTACATGTATGGTGGAACACATAAATAATACCATGCAAGTTGTCCCTTGTCCTGTTTACTCTGTTTCTAGAATTTACCTGGTATTATTTGTGCATTTCACTGTACATACAAGAAAACAAATTTGAATGAAATCAGTAGAGGTACAATGGAAATATTTGTCCTGGTTCTACATCCCTTTCATTTGCCCCTGTTGCATGCTAAAATGCACAGACTTTGGTTATGTACACACTGTTTCAAAGTCAACAAAATTAGTACAGAAAACATCACAAACAATATTAACGTGTACGAGGGTCTATCTGAAAAATATTAGCACTGCAGTCGAAACAAAATGCATATACTCATCAAAAAAACTTTTCAAAGAAGCACTCATTTATTTAAAACCTGAACTTACATACTCTTCTGATTGGAATTCTGATCTATTCTTGTTCAGCTGAAAATCAATCAACATGAATGTTAACAACATGAAGACACATAACATGTGCACACAAAACCAGTGTTCACATTGAAGAACATACAAAAAGAGCAGGTTTTTAAAAATACCTAATAGAAGGTGCATCATTTCAATTCATCTGACTCCACACTCCCTTCATAATTTTCTTTCTTTTTTTTACATCTTAATTTGAAAAATTAATGAATATGTTAATACTCATGGAAACATTAAATGCTGCTGTTTTATGCTTTAAATGGCCCTAAGGATAATTGGCAGCTGTGGGACAGTGGTGTATTTTGGCAAACCAACCTCTTTTCATATATAGAAATTGCCGCAAAATGTGAAGTTGTCGGACTTCTCTCATTTTCCTTGCATGCCTGCATTGGTGCTTTAGTTCTAATATATCTAATACATAAATATGTACAATAAATAAGAATTTTGTGTTAAACCAAGTCAAATTTTCAGAATATGCTACTTCTGTCGGGTAACAGTGAAGATTTAAATACCAAGCATGGCATGCATTATCTGTTCATTTTCAGATTAATTTAGAAAAGTGACATAAAATAGTAATTTGTGTGTTTTTTAAATTGGAAACCAAGACGTCAAATTTACCCCCTCCTCTATCAAAAACAATCAAAAAGCAATAAACAACAGTGTACATACATGGCACTGAACAGATCAATGATACTTTGTTAGATACAATACAAACGGTATCATTGGAAGCTTCTGGATTGACACCAGTAATGTACCAGAAAGTTTGTTCCTCAAGTTTCCAATGTGGCACCTAAATATTACAATCCAGCAGATGAAAATAGAAATTAAAAACACTTTAATACTAATTTTAAAAAAACACTAATACTAATTAAAAAACCACTTTCATACTAATTAAAAAGTACACTTCCATGAGGTCTTTTACTTTTTTACACAGTTTTAATCAATAGGCAAGATTTTAAGTTTTCTTTCCATGTTTTGAAGAACATAATAGGTGGTTATCGAAAATTTGAGAAATGAACTTTCCGGTACCCGTCAGTTTATTTCAAGATTAATATATAATATTTTAATTAAAATTGTGTGTCAAGATGACATTTACAATTAAAAAAAAATCACCGAACATCCATTACATAACCTGCAATATGTGATTCACACAAAGAAATTTGAACGTTGATCACATTAACTTGTAAAACCTGTAACCTTGAAAGTAATTAATCTATTCGTTATCAAACACAACATGTGAGAATTTTTCACAATCTGCAACTTTGACATTCACATGGAGGACCCTTAACGAGTTTCCCATGATCGTGCTTTCACTACTTCTGTGAAAAGTGGTTCTTTCCACCAATCCATTTGTCATGAGTGTTATATTTCCCATCCATTTTTCTAACTGCAAATCTAGTGGTGACTTACTTTTCTTTCCCAATTGAAACAGAAGTAGTACATCAATAACTTCCTGCAGCCAAACTTGCATTAACTAAAATAAAACCTGGTTAGAAAAATTGAAGCAAATATGATGTCACAGATGTCACCAAATTTGTGAACTCTCTTTGCAGGTGGAAAGCTTGAAATAAAAAAAACTCTGGTCCTTGAATGAACCTTATGCACTGAAATGTATATTGTGTTATGCGTAAAGAGCAAAGCAAATCCTGAAAGTTTTTGCTTTTGAAAATATTCTTCAATCAATATGAAAAAACAAAAAGCTATGTCGAAAGTGTTATGTTTGTCTTGTCACGGGTGTCACAAATCATCTACAAATTCAAGTTCAAAACCAAATATGCATGCTAAAAACAAAAATTAAACAATAAACTCATTGGATCCATACAATTCGATATCCTTTAAAGGTGTTAAAACTAAAAAAAAACAGGTTACATTAGAACCCCACCCAATATTCCAACTTTTCACCGATTTGCTCTTAGCACAGGAAACTTCACTCACTTGTCATAGGTACATTTTGAAAATTTGTGAGTTTACTCACTAAATATATTCACAGTATAAAAAGTGTAAAAAACTTACGTGATTGAGTATAATAGTCGTAACACTCCTTGCAGACATTGTTTCGCGAAGCTACGCTTTGCTTCTTCAGATATTTCTTTTCAGTATATAAGATACTTCGTCATGAATAAAACTAAAATCCAGGATTAGGTAAGAGAGGGTATTGGGATATGGAATTTAAAAATACATGAAGTTAAAAATGCCATGTAGGTTAAAAGATAATTCTAAAAGAACAGTGTACCCATATTACCATACAGAAGGAATGACTACTGTAGCGTACGAATGCTACATCCCCTCCAATGAGAACTCCACAGATTCCGGCGTGACATGGAATTTAACAGACCCTTCACTATTTTTTCCCCACTGTTTAAACATGTTGATCCAGGCCTCATTCAAGTTACCATCATCCCTATTTAGTTTTTTCCCCCTATCAACACAAATATTTGCAGCCTCGTGAACGTTCATATCAGGTTGTTTATGAACTCTTTTTACCACTTCTCTTTTCTAACCTTATGATTTAATTCTAAAACATGTTCAGAAAGCCCGGTCTTCGGAGATTGTTCCCTAATATCCTTGTCATGCTCATCCCAGCGAGTTCCCATGCTTCTTCCTGTTTGTCCAATATATGCTTTATTACAAGAGCAAGTTATCTTATACACGCCCTTCTCATCTCTGACCTCTTTTCGCCCCTTTCCATCCTTTTTGTATTCAGTAAAATATTCCTCTATGTTTCGGGGAGCTCTCAATTTACCCTTTTAACCTGAAGTCTTTTAGAATCTTATCAAATTTTTTCGGATACCCCTTTTACATATGGAATGCTGACGTATTTGTATTCTATTTCCCCTACCGCGTTATTCTTACTTATCCCATTCTTTCCACCTTCCTTATTCAAGACTTTAAGTGACCCCTCTATATTCTCCTCATTTCCTCTACTTTATAACCATTTCTTAACCCCACCTTCATTATCCAATTGTCTTCTTTCTCTCTTTCCTCCCTACAATTACAAAGCCCCCCGGCCCGAATGTAGAAGTTCATGTATAGATTATTCTTAATTCTGTTTGCATGTTCAGAATCTTGGTGGATATATTTGTCCCCTGCTAATTTCTTGTGGTAAACCCCGGTCCGAAACCTGCCATTAACCCGTTCAATCCTCATGTCCAAATAGTTAATTACTCCTTCGTTCTCTATCTCACAAGTGAATTTTATTCTATCGTCTTGTTCTCCCATGATTTCGAAAATACGATCTAATATTTCTTTTTTCCCGATAACCAAGATGTCATTAACATATCTACAAAAATATTTAATATCATTGTTAACCTCACTCAGTGAATTCTTCTCAATGTAATGGAGGAATATGCTGGAAACTATTCCCGAAACAGGGTTGCCCATAGCAAGTCCTTTGTTCTGTCTATAAATTTTCCCATTGAAACAGAAATAATTATATCCTGATACTAAATGGAACCACCGAACGAACTCCCAGGCTGTCACAACATCAGTTCCCTTACCCATAATCCACCTCTGAAGACAATCCGCGACTTTATCTCGAGGGAAGCTAGGATACAAATTAATGACATCAAAGCTACGGATTTCATCCTCCTCGTCTAGGTTTATCCCCTCCAATCCCTTCCATCACTTCCCAAGAATTCTCAACACTGTATTCGGTCTTCCCCCCAACCTCCCATAACCTCTTTACCAATGTTCACGAGGCTGCAAAAATTTGTGTTGATAGGGGGAAAAACTAAATAGGGATGATGGTAACTTGAATGAGGCCTGGATCAACAAGTTTAAACGATGGGGAAAAAATAGTGAAGAGTCTGTTAAATTCCATGTCACGCCGGAAGTGACCCACGCTGCTTCGGAATCTGTGGAGTTCTCATTGGAGGGGATGTAGCATTCATACGCTACAGTAGTCATTCATTCTGTATGGTAATATGGGTACACAGTTCTTTTAGAATTATATTTTAGCCTACATGGCATTTTTAACTTCATGTATTTTTAAATTCCATATCCCAATACCCTCTCTTACCTAATCCTGGATTTTATTTTTACATATATGACGAAGTATCTTATATACTGAAAAGAAATACCTAAAGCGAAGCGTAGCTTCGCGAAACGTCGTCTGCAAGGAGTGTTACGACTATTATACTCACTCACGTAAGTTTTTTACACTTTTTTTACTGTGAATAGCATTTGTCATAGGGTATGTGCTGTTGTATTTTGTACTGCAAAATGGCCAGCCAATGAAAAGTCATTCGGGTCTGTTACACCCCACATTACCATTTAAGGGTTAAATAAAAGGTATGTGTTAAAACTATTTTTACATTAATGTTTAATATCACTTACTCATGTGCAGAAAAAAGGTAGAAAATACTATGAAATGCTTATGTATGTGTTAAGTATAAAGTCTTGTGTTGTACAGTCGACGCCGAAGTTAATGGTAGGCAAATTGTCCACCGCTAATTTCATTACTTTTTTATTCTACATCCTATGTTGTTTTATGGAATGAAACCACGGTGGTTTGAAGCAGGCTTTGCTCTCTGCCTATTCATGTCATTATTTCAATTCACTTTCATTACGAGGGTCACTATTTATATTTTGAGCCTAACAATGAAAAAACAGGAATTTGACATTGAAAACTGCTTTATTGTTTTTCGAAGTATTCTCCTTTATGGTCAATACACTTTTGCATTCGTTCGAACCATTTGTCAAAGCAGTTTTTCCAATCTTCTTGAGACACCTCCATAATTTGGTTTTTGAATGCATCAACGGCATCTTCCGCCAACGAAAATCGTTGTCCACGCAATTTATTCTTGACATTCGGGAACAAGAAGAAGTCATTGGGTGCCAAATCAGGACTGTACGGCGGATGACCCATCAATTCGATTTTTTGACTGTTCATAAAGTCGGTTGTTAGACGAGATGTGTGACAGCTGGCATTGTCTTGATGAAGAATGATCCGACGGCGTTTGTTTGTTTTCCGTATTTGACGGAAGACCTCTGGCAAACAAATTGTTGTGTACCATTCAGAGTTGACCGTTCTACGTTCCTCTAAAGGCACAGTTGCCACATGACCAGTTTTCCCGAAAAAACAGGCGACCATTTGTTTCGATGTGCTTCGAGCGTGAACAACTTTTGTTGGATTGGGTTCATCTTGAAACACCCATACAGTCGACTGCTGTTTACGTTCTGGCTCATATGCATATATCCATGATTCGTCACATGTTACAATCTTATATACGTCTTTTGAAGCACCACGATTGTATTTATTGAGCAATCGTTTGCACCAATTGACGCGAGCATCTTTTTGAGTTTTTGTCAAATTGTGTGGGATCCAACGAGAACATACCTTTCTCACAGCTAAATGATCATGTAATATTTTATATATGCTGGTGGAACTAATGCCTATGGTTGCCTCAATCTCACAGTATGTCACATGACGATCTTGCTGTATTAGGTTTTGCACAGCATCAATGTTTTCTTGAACAACAACTGATTTTGGACGACCTTCGCGAATCTCGTCGGTGAGCGAATGGCGGCCACGATTAAATTCGTTATACCAGCGTTTCACAGTGGCAAAGGATGGGGCTTCATTGCCAAATGTGGAAGTAAGTTGATCGATGCACTCTTGTCTTGATAATCCACGTCGAAAATCGTAAAAAATCATTGCACGAAAATGTTCACAAGTTAATTCCATTTTATTGTTGTCGCGCAATCTCCAAGGCAACATAAACAACACAAATGAAGCTATTGACAAAACATTTGAAGTATGTTATGGTCAATAATGCCAGACGATTCCGTGCAAACGTCAAATCGCGCCTAACTTCAATCAGTGTTGCCAAGGCTCAAAATATAAATAGTGACCCTCGTACATTGTGTAATACAGACCTAATGAAAATGGTGATGATTTGCCTACTGTTTCTTTCACCGTTGGGTGTACTTGTTGGCTGGTGACCAATGTTCCAGTTACATCTTTGGAATCACACCGTGTTCTGTTCTGGCATATGTTTTTATTTAAATCTATTTGCAACATGAATTCATTTTCCCAGGTCATGGAATGTTTTCCAATGTGGCACCTAAATATTACAATACAGCTGAAGGAAATAAAAAATAATTAAAAAACATACTTTAATACTAATTGAAAAGTACCCAGTTGGGCACATAGTGGTTCGGTTCACACTTTAAACTATATATCCAGTACTGATTAGTCTGTGTGCACAAAGTGAACTTTAAACAAGAATTTGATTTGAAATTCAAACCCGGAATTAAGAGTATGATATTGCTTTGTCTAAATTGTTCAAAAAAATATGATCCAAGTCACAATAACTCCAGGAACAGACATGAAACTATCTACATTTCCTTCCACTAGACCTTTTTGTTTACTTGCCTACAGTCAATGGGTCTTCTCCAGGTTGTTATGGTTGTCGATATGATGAACCAGTTGAAAGCACAGGTATTGACCAGTACTTATAAAGATTCTTACACCCAAAAGGCAAGATCATCCCAGTGACCAAAAATTTGTTGAGTTATTGTTCTAAGTACACTTTATGCACAGATAGGCTAATCGGGACAATTTAAGTGGGATCCAAACCACTGTGCAGTGTGCCTCCACTGGGAATCAAACCCGGAACACCATGATACAAAAAAATACTGGATCTACTATTTTCTAGCTTTTAATGCCAGATATTAGTCTGGTATGTGACATATAAACAGCATATTTACCTCAAGTGTATCATTCAAGAACACAATGAAAAAAACTAATGAAATAAGGTAAATTAGCATGTTGGTTAGTACTCACTAATTGGTTTGCCATCTTTCCAAGGAGTGAACTTGATATGAGAGTCCTCTCGTTTGGCTGCATCTGCCCTAAATTCTGGTTTCAGAGACCTGCGCACCATCTTGGCGGCTATGCTGGAGTAGCGAACGTAACTGCAAGTGAAGAGTACATCTTCAAATACACACATTTCAAAGCAAACTTTGGACAATTTTAACTGTCAACATCTCTGTTCTCGCATACATCAAGCAAAGTTTAAACTTACAATATAGAAAAGAAAAGAGTGGTGCAATTTCCAACTGCTGGGTACTGACATCTTAATTATAAATGCATTTGCTCATGTGAATTCACTACATGTCTGAATGCACTCCCAACAAAAAAAAAAAAAAAAAATCAGTTGCATATATGGGCAGGTTTTGTAAGTTCAGTTACACTGCCTTAGTATTTCCCAGTTTCTTTTTCTACCTGAATAATTATTCTCCTCCACGAATGCTTACACAATTAGGTTAAGACTACAGAGGAAGTAAGCATGTGCATATCATGTTACACCAGAAATTGTACGATTCTTCATCATCATTCCAACTTACTTTCAACTCTCTTCCCTTACTCTTCTGTCCACTTTTCTTCTCTCCTCTATAGGTTGGCTTGCATTATAAAACTTGTTTTCTTCACTTTATAGTTTTAAAAAACAACTACTTTGTGATTAGCAGATTCCCTTGGGATATTGAGCAGATGAGATCTGGAAAGGTTTCCAAGCTTCTGAGAACAAGGTGTAGAAGTGAGCGCGATGAGAATGAAGTGCAAAGATAGTGCTAGGCACAATTAACCTCTCAAGGTACCTCAAAGAACCTTTGAAGACTGTATATTCAGATAATCTGCTGCTCAGTATGTTGACTAACAAAAGATGTGAAGTCAGAAATGGCATTGAGATGGCTTTCAGATGCATGGGCAAGGAAAATATCTAGACTCCTACAGTTACCCATTTGAATTCTGGTGACATTGAGAAGATGGTGGATGGCTGCAATATTGCTGACAGCAATTGCTCAATTTCCACATCACATCCAATCAGTTGAGAGACTGGAAAGAATAATGAGCTATGCTTCGTCTTTGTTTGTGGTGAAAGAGATGCTTATATCAGATCTAAACTTGATGTAAGGAAGCGATTGCCATGCTATGAGAATAAATCCAATTATTTTGCACTAGGAGAGAAGTAAAAATAATAAGGAGGAGGATACACATGGTGGAATGGAACACTCTGGCAGTCACCTCCATGCTAAAAGTTCTGGGTTGATGCAATCACACTACACATACATGTTCACGAGCCCATGCATACATATTGGTCTCATTATTGCATTTGTTTTTGGTTAGAATCACTTTAAATACTCATATTTTGCTATAAAAGTTGCATTTTCCATCAAGTGAAGAGCTGCACAAGATAAAGAACCCTCTTAAGATGGAGCTAGAATTTCTGGATATGGCTTCATTTTTTTTAATTAAGTACTTATTGTCAATGTAGTGCAAGTTAAATCACTCACATTAACCATAAAGCATGACATGGAAAACTAAAGATTATAATTATTATTAAAGTAAAGTAAAGTGCTCCCCTGTGCATAGCACCACGCCATGAAGGCATATAGGGGGTGTGGGGGTAACGCCCCACACTTTCTTGATCCGGTCGTGAGTGGGGGTGATGTGATCAGCATCATGCCCCTGACTGCCTTTACCCCCCCCCCCAGAATTTCCAGCAGGTACCCATGTTATTTGACGCTGGGTGGGCGCCGGGACAGCTTCCATCGTTAGAAAAGTTCCAGGATTTCAACCGGCCGGGAATCAAACCTGGGACCTTTAAGTAGTCAGACGCGTTACCGACTGAGCCACCATTATTATTGGAGCAAATTGAGAATACCGGAAGTATCTTCAATTGCTTTCAAATTCGGCATACTCACTAATTTTGGCCTCGTAATCACGAATCTACAGTTAAAATTTGGTGGTCACATCTAGATATTGCAAAATAAGTCTAAAAAAGTGGGTCCGTGAACGGAGTGAACACCCTTGATTTAAGAAGAAAACAACTATTTTTTGCAATGATTAGCATTTCAAAACTATGTTTACAATCACCCTTAATTTTAACTATGCTTGCCTTGCCTAACTTAACTTTACCTTGAATGGTTCGTGGAGCAAACATGTTTTCCACCTTTACGCAAGACGTCATTTTCTCACATGCAAATGAACACTCCATGCAACGGGTCTCACTTATTGCACAACACTTGAGCCATGTTGTGTTATGACTATGGTAGCAAGACCGTTGTGCGGAAAGGAAGACTGCTTCGGTTTCCATGTTAGTGTATCGAGAATCATAGCGTTAATTGACAAGCGTATTTTGCAATTTCTAGACGTGACCACATCGATCGTAAAATTGCAGGATACGAAAATAAAAATGGTAACATTATAGTATCGATAGTATCGGGGAAACTGATTCCTTCAAATTTACACGAGAAAGTACTTACGGAAATCATGGTATGACTTGAGATGACCGGACCCTCTCCGATTTTCTTCATATTTGACACTCACTAACTGAGGCCTCCTAATCACGAATCTGAAGTTAAAAATTGTCGGTCACGTCTAGAAATTGCGAACCATTGACGCTAGCCCCACGAAACATTGTAGCGTGGTTAGGTTAGGCAAACATAGTTAAAATTTTGTGTCGTGGTAGTATCTGGAATAAAACTAACGCCTTATTTTAGCTTATTTTGCAATTTCTAGACGTTTCCGACAAATTTAAACTTTAAATTCGTGATTAGGTCTCAATTAGTGAGTATGCCAAATATGAAGAAAATCGGAGAGGGGTCCGGTCATCTCAAGTCGATCCGAAATCATTTTCTCTATCGTTGTGGAAGGTCGTGAATGTAGTTTCGATAAATTTTAATGCGAAAACATGTAGTTTTCTGCGAAAATCTCTGTCCGACACGCTATTTTTGCTGCCGCCATTTGCTTTCTGCACGAGAGTACAATGTTCCATGTGTTAAGATGTCGCAACCCCATAGTCAGTGTTTCAGCCTCACCGTGTTTTCACTAGAACATGATGTGTCGAGTATTTTTAATTTTTTTTAACTATGCTTGCCTAACCTAACTTAACCTAACCTAACCTTACGGAAAATGGTTTTTGGGGCTAACGTGAATGGTTTTTGGGGCAAACGTGAATGGTTTTTGGGGCAAACGTGAATGGTTTTTGGGGCTAACGTGAATGGTTTTTGGGGCAAACGTGAATGGTTTTTGGGGCACACGTGAATGGTTTTTGCAGCAAACGTGAATGGTTTTTGGGGCAAACGTGAATGGTTTGTGGGGCTAAAGTCAATGGTTTGCGACGTAGTAGCATAATTTCAAATCCAGGCAAGAAAGTAGGTATTTTCCGGTGAACAAGGTTGCAACACTGCATAAATCGACAAAACATTTGTACAACGTGCCCTGAACCAGTACGCTATCGCCCGCCATAATGTGTTACAGAATCGAAATAACAAGTAACAGTAAGTACTCGTAAATCTAAGAAATAGACATTGAGATGCATTATTTCACTTCAGGAAATGTTCCACATTCTAAAATAGTACGTTAGCAATGTAAAAAAGTCCGAAATATATGATTCATAGGTGTTTCCCCCATACTATAATGGTACCATAAAAGTTCGTTATCACAATTAGCGCAAAACCATTCACGGATAGCCCCACTGACCATTCTAGGTAAGGTTAGGTTAGGCAAACAGTTAAAATATGGGGTCGTAAAACCTTGCACGGGTAGCCCCACAAACCATTCACGGTAAGGAAAGGTTAGGTTAGGCAAGCATAGTTAAAATTTGGGGTAGTAGTAATGTCAGGAATGTATATTTCGTTTTTTAAGTATTGGAAACACAAAATCTTCCAGCAAATAACGAGCAATCGTGCATGTCTGTTCCGATCACGGACCACTCAATTTCGCTTATTTTGCCATTTCTACACGTGACCCCCAAATTTTAACTTCAAATTCGGGTCTCACTGCAGAACATACGATTTCAATACCACCCAACCTGGACACGTTTTTCTGGTTTTTTTTTTAAAGAAAAAAAAATTTCCGCACTTTAAAACTTACTTTTCCCGATTACTAACTACAAAACGTTACCAAAAAATTATGAACCGCGTTCCTCCTAAGCAGCCCATATTCTGCAGTCTTACTACAGTAACTACTTCTTGATATTGTTCTAAAATATGATACTTCCCTGCAAGCTGTCCCCGATGGTTCAAAACCATACGTATTAAATTTATTTACAATCACAAATTGTTTCAGAAACAATTGAAGGGTAACAAAAATTTCTTGCAAGTGAACTATTGAACTTGCATTAATGAAACTTCTCCAGAACATGGGCTGCTTTTTCCCTCTAAATAGACGAACAAAATTTATATCCCCTGAAAGTACGTACCTTCTACTTCCATTTTCTGGTGTTACTTTTACGATTAATATTATATTATTGCCCGTAAAAAATGTTTTTCCTGCTACTAAAAGCAATGCATTTCTCCATTTGTTCGCGTCCATATTGTTTACGCACTCAAGTGTTGTGCGATAAGTGAGACCCTTCGTTTCGCAGAATTCGAGTTGATTTGTCGCTCCAGATTCCACCCATAGACGCACAGTTTCTTTCATTATTTCAGACGAGGAATGCTTACAAGGTTAGGTTAGGCCTGTTAGGTTGGGTTCCAATAGCATAAATACAATGAAAAATGTTTTTCCTGCTACTAAAAGCAATGCATTTCCCCATTCGTTCGTGTCCATATTGTTTACGCACAGTTTCTTTCATTATTTCTTCGAGGAATGCCTACAAGGTTAGGTTAGGCCTGTTAGGTTAGGTTTCATTAGCGTAAATACAATGACTAATTATTATTTAGGCTAAGTGAACTAAACCTAGCTACCTAACAACATAGGCATTTTTTGCTTTCACTAGATTTGTGGAGGAATATGACTTTTCCTTCGCTGCTACGATTTCAATACCACCCAACCTGGACACGTTTTTCTGTTTTTTTTTTTTTAAAGAAAAAAAAATTTCCGCACTTTAAAACTTACTTTTCCCGATTACTAACTACAAAACGTTACCAAAAAATTATGAACCGCGTTCCTCCTAAGCAGCCCATATTCTGCAGTCTTACCCAAATTCGTTATTAGGAGGCTGCAATTAGTGAGTATGCGAAATATTACAAAAATTGGGGAGGAGTCCGGTATTGTAAATTCGCTCCCTATGTTATGCTGGCTGCACAAGCGTTGCCCGTACCTATTCCTACGGCTAGATCTCGTCTTTTCTCCTGTAAATTTTAAGAAATCCGTCTCCGGCTTATACTATCGTTACCAAAATATCCCTCATATAACAATAACACCGGATAAAGCTATAGACAAAATCCGCCATTCCCAATCTACTAACTAACTAACTCTCTAGCCTTCTTAAACCCGAAGGTTCATGGCTGCAGCAACACAGGCCTTCCATGTTTCCCTATTTTGAGCAAGTTCTATATACTCTTTTCCATCCCTACCGATTTCCCTTAGGTCCATCTCAACGTTGTCCCTCCATCTTCGTCTTGGCCTTCCTACTGGTCTCTTACCATCAGGTTTCCCAACAAGAATCCTGTAAACTCCTCGTTCCTCTCCCATTCGTGCCACATGGCCTGCCCACCTAAGTCTTCTTGATTTAATTATTCTAATAATATCTGGACATGAATACAAATTATGTAGTTCTAAATTATGTAACCTTCTCCACTCACCTGTCTCCTCATCCCTTTTAGGTCCAAATATTTTCCTAAGGATCTTATTTTCAAATACTCTCAATTTATGTTCCTCTTTCAATGTAAGGGACCAAGTTTCACATGCATATAATACTACAGGCAAAATTACTGTTTTGTATATTTTAACTTTCAGTTTCTTAGATATTAAACGAGAAGACAAAAGTTTATGAAGAGAGAAGTAACATGCATTTCCTGAATTAAGCCTACATTTTATTTCCTCTTTAATATAATTTTCATTTGTTAATATTACTCCTAAGTATTACTCCCAATCTACAGATACCGGAGATAGTCCTTAGGTTGTTTGCCAGCCTGCTTGAAGTTCCTCCTTTCTTACCATTTTTAATGAACCTGGATTATAATCTCAGTGATATTAAGTCTCCTTCAGGGTAAAAAAAAATCGTCTGTAGTCTTCGAGTCTCCATCCTTGATCATTGCACCTTTTTCGGTAAAAATATACTAGCAACCATATCGTGTTTACCGATATCCGAAAACTAAATCCAATTACAATTATTGTCTTACCTCAATCCTGCTTGACGCCACGCACCACTCATTTTTCTCGATATCTACGGTTAACTTCGTGCCTTGATATAAAGTTAGACCTATTTTCTCTCTACGATTTTGCTTCCACCATTAAAGAAAAGAAGGGCTGGTTAAATGCCACACACCATCCAGCAAAGAACAGTAAACATTATTTGCTGCAAAAAACTAAATGCATCCTTTCAGGAAGATGCTAATATCAACCTATCAGTAGTAAATGTAATCTGATATACATTCAACAATGTGTAACATGAACTAACGGAAACAAGTTGTTGCTAATGTCGCGTTAACACGATAATGGACTAATCGTAATATCCAAGTAGTAGAGAAAGTCTTCAAACTCCACTCCAGTAATAATTTCAGTATTTAATTGTTTTTATAAAAAACATCCAAGGTTATTTTATGAATCGATTTGAGTTTACTGGTCTAAAGTTTCGTTTTTTCGAAAGCAGTAAACATACTTCTTATACCGGAAAAGAAACTTTTCAGTGTCCATTGACGGATTAATGAGCAATTCTACATGAGACGGAAATCTGATGTTCTCGTGAGCGTATGTAGACGTTTGGATATTTTTTTTTTTTTAAAAAAAGTCTGTATTGCTGCTACAACCATTTTTCGTCGAATTCTTCTTCAAAGAGAACCAAACCCAATATGCCTAATCTAACCACCACAGATTATTACCACGCCCCAAAAAGCTACCAACCAATCACAATGATAAAAGAGCTGTAGGGTAGGAGCAATCCGTACCATAGAATCCGTACCTTTTCTAAAATAAATTTTCCAATAATAATAATAATAACAACAGCAACCCGTGGCGCCCTGCCGAGACGGGAGATCATCTAACTCACAGACGTGAGGACGTGAGGTGTGCACGATGAACCCCCGTCATTGTTGTAGGTTTCCATTCATTCGTAGCGTAGCTCCACAACGGACATTTCCACTTTGACATGAAAAACGTTTTAAATCCATTCATTTTACAGATAATGACATAAACATGAGACGTGCAAAATATCTCGGCGATATTTGTTTCGGTTCTCGAGAAACACTCCTTCAAACACCACTGAAATTCACCTACTACGTCACGGATTTGAAAACGTCCTCTCCACAGACAGGAGGTCCTCTGACGTCATCACTTAGAAATGCAAGCAGGCGGGTCTTCTGCTCGTCCCATCAACTTAGGATGAGCCGCGGAAGCGACAGCATATTCACTTGTTACTGTGTAAAACAAGTATCTTACAACCGAAATTTTGTTACGCTTCCCAGGACACTCAAACCTGCATGAGCTGCATAAAGCGGGCCACCCATTTACAAAGAAAACGAGAAGGAAATGCTCCCTTGCCGTTGGCGAGACGTTGCGATTGCCAAAAGCTGGCGTCAAATCGTTGCACACTTGCAGCTGGAAAATCAAGGTCACTCATTTCTCGTTGCATTTTCTTGGCTTCGCCCATCCATTACATTCGGTCAATTTCTCGCGGCAAGTCCTAGCTCCTATCATTTCAAAACACACTGTCGCTTGTTTCAATGTTATTTTAGATAGCGCCCTTTTAGAAAAGAAAAGGCAGTATAGTTTCTGGTATAGCTGAAGTCTTGAACGTAGTAGCAGTTCTGCATCTTTGACACAACCCCAGAGGAAGCTGACCGAAACCGTATCTGGTTTCGAGCCACCACCTGTTTTTCTGTAAAGCGATGTTGTCACTTTTGCCTGCAGTGTTTAGACATCCATTCATTCACTGCCAGGTTGTACTCCCAAGGTCTTTATATTGTATAAAAAAGTAGCACAATACGATAACACAACCTAGCAAATATAACGCAACCACAACTT
Organism: Lepisma saccharinum; assembly: GCF_977018435.1. Classification (NCBI taxonomy): domain Eukaryota; kingdom Metazoa; phylum Arthropoda; class Insecta; order Zygentoma; family Lepismatidae; genus Lepisma; species Lepisma saccharinum. The sequence continues at coordinate 8,428,368 of NC_139233.1, forward strand.
CGCGTTCAAAAATCTCTAAAGAAACTGAATTAGCAACATCTCATTTAGTCCACGTGGACTTGACGAGAGCTGTCATTTCTTGGACGAACTCTATTGGTGGGAAAGGTTTCAAGGGACGATTTATTGGGCTCCACGTGGACCTGACATGTGGTTGTTAGGGGGAAAACTGATCATTCGGAACTTTCTTTGAAGTAAAGTAAAGTTGGAATCAGGACGACAAGTATATTTTACAATGAGAATTATACATTCAGCCATACGAATTTGCTGAATGAGTTTAGAACTAAACAGAAAAAATTACAGAAACTTCACACAACGACGAAGCTTGCAATCACGTATCTAGGAACGTATTTCTAGGGGAGGGGTCCGGACCAAGTGCCTGAGAATAGTAATAATAGTATAATATATGGTAATAATATAATATGATAGTAATATATTAATAATTATTTAATTAATCGTGCGCCATTGGACTAAAAATCTCGGGAAAATACCATGCAATTTATTGTTATGAGAACAGAACAGAGTATTTGAAAAATAGGCACTTTTCACGATCAAACTAGTGTCTTTCGATATTACTAGTTCTGGGTTCGAATCCCATATGAGGTATGGATATTTGCGTGCTGCAGCAAAATATGACGAGCTTTATGCAGTGGGGCATTAAAAAAATTTCGGCGCCCAGCACACTTAAAAATCACTGTCATAACTAAAATGTAGGAGACCCAGCCGTGAGTAATGTTTTTTTTAAAGACATAAAAGAATTCATGATAAATGTATTTCGAATATAATTATTTTTTTTACATGTAACACATACTGTGCGTCCAATTCCTTGTGAGGCCAAGAGATCCGGAGAAGTGTTGAGGGCGGCGCTAGCGGAGATGCCGACATTTTCGACCAGTAACTCCCTAACTACGTCTCGGAAATTGGCAAGAGCAAGTAAAGGAGGCAATGCGAGCGAAGCGAGCAAGAAAATTTTACAAAATGTATTTTTATTTGCATAAAATTTGACATCGAAAAGGACAATTGTCCCTCTGAAGGTGGCCTTGTCTGTCAATATGTGACCCCCTAGAATTGATTTGTTTTCAAGATTGGCAGACAATCCTCCCTGCCCCCCTGCGGTTGCGCCACTGTGTAGCACACCAATCATTCTAAGTTGTTTAACTTCAACAAAATAAAGACTGTAATAGATTCTTCAAAAATCAAAATACATTGATTTTTGATTCCAATAGGTGTGACTGTCGGGAACATGGAGCAGTTTAAGCTATGTCTTGCTCCAAACAGGCAAGAAGAGCACTGCTGTGTCACCTTACATGGTTGCTAATTCTTAGCTCTTGGGTATCTCATAAAATGCCACAATGTTTGATACATTTCGTTCCAACTTTGTGAATTTATCAATATTTTTTTTAAAAAAAAAAGCTCTTGTGAGAGGCGCAGGAGAAGAATGATCGCCCCCTCAAGCCTTTAATTCGCCCTTGCAGCAAGCTACTAAGATTGATGGTTTTAGATCGCCTACATTTTTTCCTTGTCACCCCTAGTAGCACTGGGGTACTTGCCAGCTGTTCTCTCTCCCTGGCTATGGCCTTTCCACAGTGACTGTGCACGAAAATATGAGTGAGAAGGCAGAAGTATTTTCTAGATCCTCTGTGAAGGGGAGGTCACCTCACGACTCCTTTGATCCACCCTAGTACCTTCATCTTGAGTTCATTTCGTGCTTATCTTTCGTCGCCCCTCCCCCTTCGTCATCCTTACCTTTATTCGGCCCCTCTTCGCCTCCTATCTGTCGTTTCCCTCTAATCGTTTGTCGGCTGAAATCTTTCATCGCACCCATCCTTCTTAATTCTTATCTTTGTTCGCCCCCTGTCTCTCGTTGCCCCCTATCTTTGTTCCCCTATATTTGTTCATTCATATCTTTTTCACCCCGGCCCCCTATCTCTCGCCGCCCATCCTTCGTCATTCTTAATTTTGTTCGCCCCCTGTCTCACATTGCCCCCTTATCATTCGTCATTCTTATCATTGTTCGCCACCTGTCTCTCGTCGCCCCTATTTTAGTCACTCGTTACACTCGCCGTTAAGCTTCCTGCTCCCCATAATGGTAGTTCTTCGTAAAATACCACAATATTTGCCATATTGAAGAAATAAAATGAGATCCTTAAGGGTCTGTCGCTCCTCAGTCACCCTTTTTTCTACCCTTCTATTGTATGTTTCTTAATTGACACTACGTGTGATACAGTAGCGAAGCGTGGTCTTAAGAGGAAGGAAAGCAATGCAGTACTCCGAAAAATGGGGGGGGGGGGTATATAAATTATACAGCCCATTGCCCCAGTTTTTCTAGGAAAGAAAGGACATTTTAAATAATAATAATATATCCATGAACTCCTCTCTCAACGGCCATACTGCTAAGTTCAAAATTCTTGTCACGTTATTGATAATAAAATACTTGCTATTACTTACAGCTTCCCGTACGAAATTTGAAATATCCATGTTTGTTTTCGTAACTTCACAACACACCAAACAAAAGAGAACACTCACTTCAGCCACTCGTTCTTCCCACACAAATGGAAAATATTCCGAAAAGCTCAGAAGCTAACAGAAAAGTGATGTCAACCTCGTTGTAAAAATTAATGTTCACGGGGGAGTAAAATAACTGACTTGAAGCTTAAAATTAATTAAGCTTTCGAATAATAGGTCATTACAATAGGAAGAACATGCGCTGGTTCTTCTTTTTAATAATGTATTATATTAATAAAAATAATATTTCGAGTTGGATAGCATTTATGACTTAATGTTTTTGTTATTTGCAGGTCTCGGGATAGAGTTTCATTGCTTTTTTTTTGTTTTACATACGTTTTATCGAAAAAACATCAGTTTATTGTTTGTATGAAAACTTACGATAAATATAGTGTAAATTATTTGGTAGTTGTCAACACTGGCGTGCGTTGTAATTTGAGACAAGAGAAGTGTGAAGCGGACAACAGCCAGCTCTTCTGTAGATTCCAGCGCTCCCCAGTGCCGGAACACCATGTTTGTCTTAATCCCTGAACGTCGACATTATTGACACGTTTTACAAATCTTGAAACTCAAAGTAATGCTTTAAAGTTTATCTACATGGAATTTGGAACAGTTATATTAATTTATTTCAATAATTCTGTGTTTATAATAAAGCAAATATACATCTTCGAGATCATGTTAACACTTATATGTTTTCTTATAGTAGTGTCTGCTTTCTGCTTAGCTCGGGTGTTTTCGAGAGAAGCCGAAAAGCTCCGAAAAGCAGAGCTTTTATTAGTGGTTTGGGGACCGTACCTTCACCAGCATCTACCCTTCGCCATATGATACTTGAGAAGCGTTGGTTTCCCTCACAGTGGCTGCAAGCAGAGAGGTTGCTGCTTGCCAACGGGCTGCGGAGAGAGTTTGCGGCCGTAAAATTTCGCGAAATCGAGTACGATAGAAAATAAATAATGCACTCAACGTTAAGTACATTAAATAATATTTTAATAGTGCAAGCAGTGCTTGCTTTGCTTGTACTATATCTTCGCCACTGGTGATATATTTTTCCAACTGTGTATATTATATATCAATATGTGAAAAAATAAAATAGGTCCTTGGTGGAAGTCGCCCACGACGCCCCCTCAAGGGCCTCCCTTTAATCCACTCTTGGCTTTATGACACCATAGGTACATAAATTTTTGAAATCTGAAATTCTGGGTTCAAATATCGAATGAAGTGCATGCTGCCCTCATCCAGGAATTGCATTTGGGAGGGGCGATTTTCCCGCGGAAGTCCAATCTAACCAATATTTACATAGCTTTTACATAAACAGTATGTAAGAACTACCCAGTGGTCTACAGGGATTAATGCGCACATCTGAAAACAAGGGTACTGGGTGCGAATCTGGGATAAGTAAAGGATGCTAATTAATTTTCTGTCATTATTATATATTTCCATTGCCGTGATAAACCTAATTAGTAATTACATAAAGATGTGAATAGAAATGGGGAAATGAAAAAACAAGGACCTCTCCTATAGAAACATGTCACCCCTGTTGATGTTGGATTGGATCGATTTGTTGTTTTAAGTCCACTTTATGCACAGTAAGGCTAATCGGGACTGGACCTACAGTTTAAAGTGGGATCCGAACCACTATGTGCCTCCACCGGGAATCGAACCCGGGACCCCTCGATTACAAGGCGACGATGCTACCACTGCGCCATCGGGAGGCTCGCCCCTGTTGATGTAAAAATGTATAAATATGCATAAAGCATTAGGGTCGTTATTTACTTATTTTTATAATTTTGATTTAGAATGTACGTATATTCTTAGCACACATCCTCAATACAAGCTTGGGAACAAATAATTAATAATACACTCCTCACAAAAAGTTTGGATTATTATTATATTAGCCACAAAAAGTGTGGAATATTGTCATATTAAGCAAAGTATGTAATAGGGACGGTGGCAAATGTTGGCGAAAACACGAGAACGGCAGCAGACAGATACGTACCATGTGTAGTTGCATTCCAAGGCAACAGACGTCGCTGCCTGCAATTCATTTCTTCTGGCCGTGCACCCATGCCATTGACTCATTCGGTAGAGAGAGGTGTCTACGGAGCAGTGAAAGAGTCTAATGATGAACGATCTTTCACAATGTTGATTTTGCAGTTTGATCGAACCAGAATAGTGGCATTGCTGCAAGGAGGTAGCACACTTTGTTGGGGGGTAAAGCAAGGGGCAGTCTCCAAAACGTGGAGACGGTTCAGGGAGATCAACGGCGTGTGTGACCGACGGAGGAGTGGTCTCCCAAGAGTGACAACATCACTGCAGGACCAGTATATCCACATAACGACACATAGGCAACCTACGGCGACAGCTCGTGAAGTAGGAAGTGAGCTCGTGCGGGCATCTGGCATCCATGTCTCGACCCAAACAGTTCGCAATCGGTTGCATAGTGTACACTCAGGGTCCTATAGGCCTGTGCGATGCATGCCCCTACGGAATCGCCATCGAGGCGAGATACAAAGATGGGCCCTCCAGCATGTTAGATGGGGTTTGCAAGAATGGCATCATGTGATGTTTACCGACGAAAAACAGATAGCACTGCTCCCTGATACACGTCAAACACGGCTTTGGAGATGAAAACAACGTGGCAGGAAGTACCAGCATGAGCGAGAAGTCCATGCATTTGGCGGTGGTGGAGTCATCCTTACCTTTATTCGCCCCCCCGTTGGACACTGCTCATTCCTATATGAGGGAGGTTAACGGTCCGAAGGTATGTGGAGGACGTACTTCGGCCCTTCGTGCAACCATTGCATGCCCAGTATGGTAATGGATTTGTGTTGGTGGACGATAATGCACGTCCACATCGTGGAGCACCGGTACCAAACTTCCTGCGCGAGGCTGATATTCACCGCATGGACTGGCCCCCTATGACACCAGATATGAACTGCATCTAACATGTGTGGAAGATGCTGAAAACTATCATTTGTTGTCATCCACAGCCTACAGAAAGACTGCAGGACCTCATTCACATTGGCCAGATGGAATGGGACCTTCTTTCCCAGGATACCATTGATGCACTCATAGCAGGGATGCCTCGACGTGTCAGGGTACTTCACAATGCACGTGGAGGTCATACACGTTACTAAGGCACCAGTGAGTTGGAACACACTTTTGTATGGAAACATCATCAGTCGTTTCCAGCTGGACACATGTACACTTGATTGTTTGCATTATTTGGGCTTGTTTCGGTTTGCTAGTGGATGCCCACACCCGTTTTCAGTTTCTATCACTGTATGTACTCAGGCCGAATTATTGTGTGGTAAAATAAAGGTTGTACGTCCGTATTTCCTCGTCACTTTTATGATATTCCAAACTTTTTGTGAGGAGTTTAATAATAATAATAATAATAACTCAAAATCGGTATTACAATATTTATAAAATATTCATAATAACCATCTATAATGATTTCACCAATTCAATAAAGGAGAGCTTACTGTATAATACTGATATACAAATGAAATATAAATTAAATATAATGTATGGAAAAAAACCTAGTCTAAGCTCTTGATTTGGGAGTGGCAATTGCCCTCCCCGTGGATCCGCACTTGATTTAACAAAGTTTGCATAAATACCAATACAGAAAATCCCCCCAACCCGCCAACCACCTCCATCAAACACCAGAACAACGGGGAAGTAAGCTTTGCGCACGCGCGAATTGGCCAGACTTGTGCAAAACTTCCAAATGTTTGGAATGCCTGAATTTTGTGGAAAACTGAAGGGATCTTTGAACTTGATCCCACTCACAATCCCCCATCCACTTTCAAATCTGGTTGGGATAGCAATAAACTGTTCTCATGCCTGGCATGAGGGTCAGCGACCTTGACTGGGAGAAAAGCATGCAAGCTTCCTTGCAAATGAATGGCCCGCAACCGGAGCACAAAGCATGATGCCTTAGACCGCACAGCCATAAAATTTTCTACATAATAATAATGTATTTGCAAGCGTAACATTACAAATTCTCTTGCTTAGATCCTGAATTTTGCACTTATTAAACCTTACAATAGTGGAATAAATTAATGAGTAAAAATTTTGGGGGTGTATATCAGCATATATTGCCTAAGTATGCGGGTGAAAATCCTCTTATCTAAATTGGCAATAACGTTACATATTGAAAGTAGATCTTCTACATCTACAAGTACTCTTCCAAAATTGTTGCTTCACTACAGCTACATTTACCAAAATGAAGCTTCATCCTACAGTTACTCGTGTGCACTACTATCTACTTTCTATAAAGAAAATTAAACAATCATATGGACATGGGTGTCCGGAAGGGGGGCCATGCCCCTCCCCCCCTCGAAAATGAAAGTCAACCAAAAAATATGTATTTCACACATATAATTTCATTTTAGCCACAATAATATGTGTTAATTATTGCACGAACACCATAAATTCAAATTTAAGCAATGCTTTTTAGGGAACAACACTACAGGGTGTACCAAAAAGAATCATCCGATTTTAAACAATATCTTTTCTGTCTTTTCAGATATGTGAGTGAACAACGTACTGTTGGAAAGAAGAATATCTCAAGTTTTACACGGTGAACGCCCACTTCAGTTCTGGTGAAAATGGCATCTGGACAACAGAAAGCATTTTGTGTACTACGTTTTGCGCAGTGCAAGTCAGTGATAACTGTTCAGCGTGACTTTCGTACTAGGTATGGTGTGGACCCTCCTACTGCACAGAGCATTAGACGATGGCATACACAATTCCGAGAAACAGGCTGTTTGTGTAAGGGAAAATCACCGGGCTGCCCCCGAGTGTCCGACGCAGATGTGGAGCGCGTCCGTCAATGTTTTACACGTAGTCCGCAGAAATCTGTTCGTCGTGCAGGTCGACAGCTCAACATGCCCCCGATGTCCGTCTGGCGTGTGTTGCGTCGTTGTTTACACATGAAACCATACAGAATTCAGCTACTACAAGCTCTTTGTGAAGGCGACAAGGAACTACGTATGGAGTTTTGTAATTTCATTCTTGGCAAGATTGAAGACGATGACAGTTTTGTTCAACGCTTAGTGTTTTAGTGACGAGGCAACCTTCCATTTGAGTGGAAAGGTCAACCGCCATAATGTGAGAATATGGGGAACGGAACAACCACATGAAGTTGTACAACATGAGAGGGACTCTCCAAAATTGGATGTGTTTTGTGCAGTTTCCCGAACCAAGGTGTACGGTCCATTTTTCATGGCAGAGAACACTGTGACGGGAATAACCTACCTTGATATGCTTGAGTACTATCTTTTCCCACAGTTGGAGACTGATTCGAATAACTTCATCTAAAAAAAAGGATGGGGCACCGCCACACTGGCATCGGGAAGTGCGGGGATTTTTAAATCGAAAAATTCCACAACGATGGATCGGTCGCACTGGACCAAATGATGCAGCGTTACATTACTGGCCTCCAAGGTCACCTGACCTGACTGTCTGTGATTATTTCTTGTGGGGGTTTCTAAAAGACTCCGTTTATGTGCCTCCGTTACAGTACCAAGAACAATGAATGAACTGAGACATCGCATAACAGCAGCTGTGGAAGCTGTAACTGAAGACATGCTAGCTGCAATTTGGGAACAATTTGAATACCGTATGGACATATGCTGTGTATCTCACGGGGGGCATATTGAACACCTATGAAGAGGCAACAAAAACTTTTTGAGTTTCACTTTCATGGGCAAAAAAAAAAATATTTGTATATGTTTATTTGTTTCAGATATATAGACTTGCCAAATTGGATGATTCTTTTTGATACACCCTGTATTTTTGGGGAAAATTTGCCTTCGTTTTCCCCCCTGGAAAAAAATACCTTCCTTGCCCCTCCCTGGAAAAAATCCTGCGAACGTCCATGCATATGGATATTCAAATGAATTCCTTAGCAGTTGTATTTACTTGTTTGTTGTACTAGTGTTCCTCTTAATTCTTGTTGCTTGCATGTGAAATATGCACCTTTGGAGTCCTAGGAATAATTTAGCAATAATAGCAATTGGTTTCTTAGGATTTACACACACAATATCACTACACCACACATCACTATAAATTTATTGTTGATATTTTGGGTGAAGCAGACATTGGCAAAAAGGCAGGTAGGAGTTTATTATTACCATGTTACCCATCATTCAGAGCTGCGGTGGTCTATTTGGGGTAGGGCATCTGACTGCCACATGGGAGACCTGGGTTCGATTTCCAGGGTGAATGATCTAAGGTCACCCAACCTCAAATCACCTCCAAAGTGTCCGAGATCAATCTCCCCACATCTCCTAAATGTGCTTTTATGGCATGGTGCTCTATTCAGGGAACTTTACCTTTACCCACCATTTGATATATATTTTGATAGCAGTGTTACCATCTGCATTATTGATGTGATTTGGTTTGACTTTGCTCTTCTGCCACTTTTGGCTAATCGTGAAGATAGGGATGGGTGATGAAATTGATGAAGGGACACTCGGAAAGAACACCCATGCCCCGGTCACTGCATTTTTGAGAATGAAAAGGTGATTATACATGTGGGCTAGCAATTCAAATTTGATATCGGAGTATTGTAATCAGGATGGTAGCTAAAATAATGTTTACAACTATACATAAATATAATTTGGTTGGATTATTTGTTTCTTATAAACATATTTTTCATTAGGAATAATTTCACTTTTAAATAGATGAATATAAAGAAGACAGTATTTTGAACAAAAAATATCAATGCAAGTTTTTTTCCCCAACCGATTCTTAGGATAAAAATTGTGATCAAGATGGATACTCAGATTTTCTGAACGTCCAGATAATGTTCAACTTGACGTAATCATGCAGTTCACTTTGGGAAGAAACAGTTCAATATGCATGATGAAGTCGGAAAAACAATTCTACATACGAATGTGCATTCTGATTAGTAAAGCTACACAAGAAGTCACAATTTACCTTTATACTAAATAGATAGGTATATATTTAGGGCCACGGTATGCATAATCATTAGAGTAAATATAAATAACTTAACAAAGTTTCAATATTAGTTTCTTATCTGGGGCTACCAGATAAAAAACTTTAAAGAAAAGGACATTGTTAGACTTTGGAAAAGATTTTGCAGAATAGTTATAGCTAGTTATATTATATTACTATATGTATATTTTTCTGAATTCTGATGTCATGAAACTCAAATCAAATGAAACTGCATCATCTCGCATATTCTTACCTATTGTTAGAAACTTGCGGCTCACTATGCAAGTGCTTTGAAATCAAAATCTTAAGCAGTGAGGTGGCGACAACAGAAGAGATGCAATCGTCCAACAATTCTTTGTTGGAAGAAAAGTTTCTTGTCTTTGTGCTTGCAACTAAGTGTGTTGTATTTCTTTACTTTGAAATTGAACACAGAAAACAATTATACAAACATAAAATTTTGTTACGAATCTTGATTTTGAAATAGTTGTCTTACCCCCAAAAGGAGGGCATTCCCCATTTTAAAAAAAAACAACAAAAACACCTGGACCATTTTTAGGACCTCTAGAAGAGTGCATCTGGTGACCCTACACTTATCATTTTCCTGCATCTATGAAATAAATAGGTACCAAGACCTAAAACATCACTCCAAATTTTAAAATATTATAACAGTAAAATGAAATAACATGACCTCAAATGAATAAAAATCACTTACCTGTGAGTTTGCAGGTGTAGGTCCATTGTCACCCACAAAATTATTGATTCACACACAAGAATGTTTGGTAATTCTATCTATATTGTGCTGGGCAGAGCGGTAGCGAAGGGGTGAAGAATTTTCAGAGCATGAGACTACAAGGGTTAATTCTCCTCCATTACCACTACAACCAGGCACTGAAAAATGGATGCTGCCATTTTCTATTTTTTTGTCAACAATGAAAACAAATAGCTGTCAATTTATACTATAATCTATTCTATATAATGAAATAAGCAAAATCAATAATTACCAACTCTCCCACCCATTTGTTTTACGTAAAATAAACCCCCGTTGGCCAAAGAAAAGAAAATATTCAGATTTTGAGATTTGTTCAGTTCGTGCACGTTAAATGTCAAATTGATAAAGTGGAGGTACACACGCTGCTTAGTCTTAGAGATGAGGGGTGATGGTAGGAAGTGCCCCACTGCTAATACTGCAGTCTGACTTGACTTACATGTCTGGATCTGCTATCCTCACCTGCAGAGCACTAAATTGTTCTGGTGTAGGCGCTCATCTTCTCGTGGTGTAGCACAACTTAGTGGATGATAAATCCTCCTATCCACTGTATTCTCATTTTGTCCACCTCACCAAAAGACACAAAGGAGCACGAGAACAACGAACGTTCATCTCCTTCCCACAGTTACACTCGTCCTCTCGTCAGACTCTCCAAAAATGCAGTGTTACGGAAAACGCACGTTCCCCTCTTCCAACAATTTCTTTTTAAAAAAGAGAGAGAAGGCCAATCAGTCCGTCAGTTCTATTGCCCTTTGGCTGCTCTGTCCTCCCTTGAACCAATGGTCAACCATCTTTCATGGTTCCTCTCTTTTTACCGGGTTTTGACCAAAAAAAGGGGGAGAAAAAGTCACTTCTTGGAGACCCCCCCCCCCTTTCATGTAACACACACCACTGCCAACTCGTATCCTTAACTACCCCTAGCTTAGATTCTGTATACATTCTTTGTTGTAGCTTCTGGAATCTATTATTCCATGTATAACCACCCCTTCACTCATATGCAATGGATAGACGTTTCTATTATTAATTATAGAATTAATTGTCCAAATTATGTAAATGTAACATTTAGTTACTTATATAATGTTCTGGCCATACTGGCTCATGGGGTGTCACTGGAATGCAGGGGTTGGGGTACCCCTATGGCCTCTCTGTCTTCTGGGGTGACAAAGAAAACAAGAAATGGTCGACTAAGAACAACGGAAGAAAAAAAAACTGATTGGCTTGCCAATGAAGAATAAAACCATAATACTACTAACACTAACAAAATAAAGGTGCGCAGTACAATATGTAAATCATTCTCTAACACCCATTTAATTACTTTGCACACATTTCACAGTTGCTGTAGGGCTTCGGAAAAGGTGAAAAGTACACATTCCTTGCATGATCACAATAATCATACCTTCAACCACTGTGGCAAAGACCATATGCAAAATGCTTACCCAGAATATGATCTGTTTGCCAAAAATATGGTGGCAGTCCTGATTTCATGTAATGTATTGTGGAGGGAGATCCTTGCTGAATATCATCCATTACGTTAACTGATGTGCAGACATCCGAATTCTCTAAATATCAATCAGTCATCAGTTTTATATAGTTTGGGTGATCATAAAATGATGGTACTGGGCTTGATTGATTGATTTGCTTTATTTTACTTTGCTTTTGTGCCAATTTTGGCTAATTTGCGAAGATGGAGATATGAAGAAATTGATGAAGACACTCGCATACATTCATGCCCAGGATGGGATTTGAACCTGAGGCCCCTGGCATCATAGTGCGATGTCATAACCACTCCACTATGGGGCCGGCTGATGGTACTGGGATTGTGGAAAAAAAATCCTATTCTGATCCAACTCTACTAAATGATTTCTCTGGCTTTTTGAGATCCAAACAGCCAGGAAATTCTAAACGATCTAAAAGTTGTTAATTCTTGATGGTTTCTTGACTATATGGGTCTGAAAAATCTTGGAAATGGCAGATTTAATTCCAGAACTGGGCTTTCTGTACCAACCAAAACAAAATTTACACACCTCTAGCTTTCTAGCTACGAGGGTCACTATTTATATTTTGAGTCTAACAATGAAAAAACAGGAATTTGGCATTGAAAATTGCTTTATTGTTTTTCGAAGTATTCTCCTTTATGGTCAATACACTTTTGCATTTGTTCGAACCATTTGTCAAATCAGTTTTTCCAATCTTCTTGAGACACCTCCATAATATGGTTTTTGAATGCATCAACGGCATCTTCCGCTGACGAAAATCGTTGTCCACGCAATTTATTCTTGACATTCGGGAACAAGAAGAAGTCATTGGGTGCCAAATCAGGACTGTACGGTGGATGACCCATCAATTCGATTTTTGACTGTTCATAACGTCGGTTGTTAGACGAGATGTGTGACAGCTGGCATTGTCTTGATGAAGAATGATCCGACGGCGTTTCTTTGTTTTCTGTATTTGACCAAAGACCTCTGGCAAACAAATTGTTGTGTACCATTCAGAGTTGACCGTTCTACGTTCCTCTAAAGGCACAGTTGCCACATGACCAGTTTTCCCGAAAAAACAGGCGACCATTTGTTTCGATGTGCTTCGAGCGTGAACAACTTTTGTTGGATTGGGTTCATCTTGATACACCCATACAGTCGACTGCTGTTTACGTTCCGGCTCATATGCATATATCCATGATTCGTCACCTGTTACAATCTTATATACGTCTTTTGAAGCACCACGATTGTATTTATTGAGCATTTGTTTGCACCAATTGATGCGAGCGTCTTTTTGAGTTTTTGTCAAATTGTGTGGGATCCAACGAGAACATACCTTTCTCACAGCTAAATGATCATGTAATATTTTATATATGCTGGTGGAACTAATGCCTATGGTTGCCTCAATCTCACAGTATGTCACACGACGATCTTGCAGTATTAGGTTTTGCACAGCATCAATGTTTTCTTGAACAACAACTGATTTTGGACAACCTTCGCGAATCTCGTCGGTGAGCGAATGGCGGCCACGATTAAATTCGTTATACCAGCGTTTCACAGTGGCAAAGGATGGGGCTTCATCGCCAAATGTGGAAGTAAGTTGATCGATGCACTCTTGTCTTGATAATCCACGTCGAAAATCGTAAAAAATCATCGCACGAAAATGTTCACGAGTTAATTCCATTTTATTGTTGTCGCGGAATCTCCAAGGCAACATAAACAACACAAATGAAACTATTGACAAACATTTGAAGTACGTTATGGTCAATAATGGCAGACTATTCCGTGCAAACGTCAAATCGTGAATAACTTCAATCAGTGTTGCCAAGGCTCAAAATATAAATAGTGACCCTCTTACTATGCTGAACCACTGGAGATTTCAGAATATGATAGCACAGGTGCACAATACAGAAGCAGAGCCTGTGGTATAACTAACAGCCTCGCAGTGCCAATATCAATGTTCCTCATGTGACTAGTGACCATCCAACACATTTTCTTTCTTTGTAAGGGATCCGTCACCCCCATCATTGGTTCATGTAGCCAGCAGTATATTTTCTATTTTACTTCTACCATTGTCATCATCATTTATGACCTATAAGTAAACAAAGATAATCACTCATGCCCAAATATTGGGTAAAAACCTGAGCTTGTCTTAGAAAAAGGACACTGTTTTGTAATCATGTCATTGGCTGTTATTACCTGTATGAATCATTTTTCATTCAACCACATAGACTTGAATGTCTATTATATTTTTACATATTAGTAGTGTGATTAAGTCAAGATATAAGACGTTCAGAGCACAACTGGCATAACTTCACTTTTTGTGAATATGGAGTTACATATATAACTTAGAACTGTGAAGTATCAACATTTCAGTGCTAGAAGTAAGTACCAGGTGGTTATAATTAAAGTTACGGTGTTCAGAGTGGTACAGCACGGGCTGTAATGAGAGTAGCAGTCTGAAACTTCGTAGATATGCTAATGAAGCAATGCGCTCGCGAATTAAAAAAAAGTTCCAATTCTCGCCACCAGGGTAAAAAATGGCGCTGTAAGCAGTCGAAACGTGGAATTTTCCGTAACTCTGACGTCAAAGTCGGTGACATTGCCTAACCATTGTGTGAGCTTCCTGGTTGTCATTGGTGACGCTTGTTGCTTTTTCCTTTAGTAATGTTCATGTAATTCGAATAGTGAAATTGTAGCGATATTTTATTACAAAGAGTATTGTTTTCTGCGATTTATAGTGTTTTTCCTGTAACTATACCACGTTTTGACTGCTTACAGCGCCATTTTTTACCCTGGTGGCGAGAATTGGAACTTTTTTTTTTTTTTTTTTTTTGCATAATTCGCGAGCGCATTGCTTCATTAGCATATCTACGAAGTTTCAGACTGCTACTCTCATTACAACCCGTGCTGTACCACTCTGAACACCGTCACTTTAATTATAACCACCTTGTAGTTGCGTTCAGCGAGCCAAACAACTGCAAGATATATCCGAGAGGAAACACGTCACTACACTCTTCCAGCTTAAGATCATCTTAGCTAAATTGCCGAATGATAAAACAAGTTGCAAGCTATCTGTGGATGAAACTAGTCAATGCAACAACTAACATATCCTCCTATTGTTTAATATAGTGACAGTGAGATAACCAGGAGAAAAGGGGGGAGGGGGTGATTTACGAAAATTTTGCTATCTAGGGGGATATCATCCCTCACAGTCTTTCCATACGAGATTAATTATTTTCATTTGTATGTTATTTTATATTTTTTCAACATAATACAGGTGGCAAGCAAATTACGTGTTTATTGTATCCATAATACATGTTTCTACAAAATAATACTCAGCACAAAATATTACACAGTTTATTTTATTTTAAAGACAACAATAGTTCAAATTACATTATATACTTTTTTCAGGAATGTACATACGTATCATTACCTGATACTTACAAAACCTATCTTAAAAAAATGGAATAGTTTATTAATTAGAATTAAATTTTTTACTTCTAAATTATAATATGATCAAATTGTTTCTTGAATAACATGTAATGCATCACAAGTTTGTTCTGTCTTGAAACCAAAATACCCAGGCAGTGTTTAGCTATGGATGTGTTACACACGGAGCACGTTAGTAGAAACGTGATCGTGACAGCAAAACAGAAATTACTCCACACTTGTTTCAGAGAAACATGTGTGGATAATTCTCACATGGAAGAAACTCCTAGTGATGCAATATATGGCAAGATAACTTTGCTTAATACAAGGAACAAAATTAATAGAGAGTGTGGGTAGAGGGAATTGCACGAGAACATTTTTATCAACAATGTACAAAAAAAAAAAAAAAACCTTCTGGGAATTACATGAGCACGCTTTCATCAACAATACAAAAAAATTATTCTATCAGTACAGGGTATTAACAAAATACTACTCTCCTACTTAAGCATATTTTCCTTGTTGTACAGTCACGGACACTGCCGGCTTGTAATGATTCCATTGAAAGTCAATGGATTCATTACAAGCCGGCAGTGTCCGTGACTACGACTGTTGAGAGTAATGCACCTTTATTTGAGAACCTGCTTCATTTAACAATAAAAATAATAACTAGTATTTGACATGAGTGCATATGTGTGATATAACTCCAACAGTTTGTGAGAAACTGAAATGAAACAGAAAGAAAAAAATACCAATATGACAGAAAGTATTTGTATTTTGATTAAGTTTATTTATAGTATTATTTCCATCATTATTTAACAGTACTTATCTGGTGATACTTGGCCTATTAGTACCAAAAATTGGCACCTATGATAACATACGAGACACTTTTGTGCAGATAAGAAAACCTGCCAAGTTGTAACCATATTTAAACGTGATATGGGGAAAAAAGAGCACCACTTATACAAATGTTTTACGAACACCCTGTACTTAAGTAACTACAGGAGAAGGCAAGGCATACTTGTATTCTCTTTTACAACAATATTATGTGTGTTAAAAAAACTTTCTCTACAGCTGGAGTAATTTTAATAATGAAAGAACTTTTTTTAGAAGCAAATTTGACCTGGCTGAATGTTGATGCCTATAAATTCCATGTTAAACGTTTGTCCACTTGATTCATCCCATATTCATTGTATACTGGGATCTTCTCCAATTTGCCTGTACCTTACTTCAAATTTCTATATACTGTAACTGTTAATGGAAATATAGAAACTTTAAACAACATTCACCAAGGCACAATTTTGATGGCTACAAATCAGTTTATGCCTCACATTCCACTTCTATATCTACATTTGCTACACAAGTACTACATCATGTATTAATAAATAAAAAAACTATATAATAGTAGTGTTCATAAAACTGAACACACACATACATATCAGTTCGTTCATCACCCCTTCAAGCAAATTTCCCATTTCAGAAATCTGTATAAGTCTGTAAGCATTTCACATATTACTTACACATTCATTCAAGTGCAACTTGGTTGTTCTTAAAGTGCAAATTGAATTTGTATGGAAATTTTACTTTTTTATTTAATATAAAGGTATTTTTAAGCACTTGCTTGGTGGCTATAACACTAATGTATGTTCTTTCTATGTGATACATTTGAAATCCAAAGCTATGCTAAACATATGCTTTGATATTTCAGGATACTTCTAATATGATTCATGATTTTTTGTACAGGAATAATGAATGTAATGGGTGCATGTTAGATAATGCTGACCCTGCTGTACAAAACTAAGTGAAAATTAATGAAAAACTAAATATGCTGACCAAGGCAGTTATTTATTTTATTAAAAAACATAAACTAACGTAACATTTCAACCTTCTAGCAAGGTCTTCTTCAGACTCTGTATCAAGTACAAAAGTAACCAGATACAACAAGAAGGGTAATATATATACACAAACATTACTCCCTCCAGACTATTTAGAAAGTTGTTTGGAACTTTCTAGCAGATGACTTTCACTTTCCAACTTTACTTTCACCTAAAAGGCTAAACACTTCCATATATAATGTGGTTGGACTTTTTAATCTCACGCTCTTTTCCCTTCATTTTTCTTCCTTCTCCTCTCCTCTTTTTCTCTTGTCCTTTCCACTCTTTCCAACATCTTCTTCCATTCTTTGTTTAACTTCAGTCCCCCATTCCAGTTCATTGTGTCTTCTTCGCCTTTCTTCTCTATTTCCTTGGCTTCCTTCCATTTTCTCACTAGCATTCTCTTCTCCCTTCCTATCTGCTTAGCCTCATCCCACTCTATGTCATGTCCTGTTTCTCTCGTGTGTTTAAATATTGCATTTCTCTCTCTCTTAAGTCGTACATCATCCCTATGTTGTTTCAACCTGTCTTTCAGCCTTTTTTTCGTTTCTCCTATGTACACACTCTCACATTCTTTACATTTTACTTCGTAGATAATCCCTTCTTCTTCCTCTTCTCTGTTTTCCTTTTTCTTTTTAGCATTCCTCGCTATTCCTAAGATGCTTCTTCCTCCCTTCCTGTAAGTTTTAATTCCTGCTTTCCTAAGCACTTTGCATATCTTTTCTGTGGTCTTCCCCATACTCCTTATTCCAAACCTTCTCTCCTCTTTTTCTTTCTCTTCCAATTCTCCCCTGCCCGTTTTCTTACTTCTTCTGTTTATGTCCAGTCTATCCTGCTTCTCATAGCCATTCTTTTCCAGCTGTTTCCATAGGCTATTTATTTTGCCTTCTTTTTCACATTCTTTCATGCATATTTTCTTGATTCTGTCCTCCATATTCTTTATAAAATTTATTTTTGTCACCTCACTTACATCACTTCTTTTGTGGCAGAATACCCCTGCTGCACACTTCTTCTGATGCCAAGCGGTTTCAATTTCTTGTCCTCTTTTCCTTTTCATCAATATATCTAGATAGCTTAACATGTCTTCTTCTTCTATTTCAAGTTCCAATAATATCCCTCTTTCTTCATCTTGAATTTCTTTGGCAAAAATGTCAAGCTGCCTCTTCGTTCCCTTCCATATGCCAAAACAGTCGTCCACATATCTGCAAAACAGAATCATTTTGTCACCTCCCTTTTCTATCACTTTCTTTTCCCATTCATTCATAACCAATTCAGCCAATGCTGGGCTTAGACTGGAACCAATATTTAGTCCTTCACTCATTAACATTATTTTATCTCCCATTATACTGTAACCGTTATTCCAAATGGTTTCCAGCGCCTTCACTACCCTTTCACTATCCCATTCTCCTATAATTTCTTGTCCCATTCTCTTTTTAATAATGTCCAAAACGTGTCCCCTCTTGATGCTCGGGAACATACTTTTCACGTCTAAGCTAAACATTGTCGTCTTCATCTCATTTAACTTAAGTCCTTTTATGAGATCTACTACTTGTTCACTGTTCTTAACTGCTCTGCTTTCTTGCTGTGTTACTAACACGTCAATAACTTTCTTTAATTTCTTTTCTAAGGGTTCCAAAATATTGTTTCTGCAGTTCATTACTGGTCTTAACTTTATCTCCTCTTTGTGTATCTTTGGAAAGCCTTTCAAACTTGGTAGTCTTCCTGTCTCCTTTATGCATTTCTTGAATCCACTCCTCCTACAGTCTTTAATGATTCTTTCTTTTATAGTTTGTTGTTCACCTGTTCCACAAATCTCCTCATATCCATTTTCTTTTAGGTCTTCAAACTTCCTCTCGTACCATTCTCTTTCCATCACCACAATTGCTCCACCTTTATCTGCCTGCTCTATCACCACATCATTTCTTGTTTTGATTTTCTTCATCCCTTCCCTTTCTTTTTGACTCAAATTATCTACTTTTCCTTGTTTTCCCATTTCTTTCTTCAGTATGGCTGCTGTTCTTCTTCTAATCTTGTCTCTTTTTGGTTCTTCTTTTATATGGAGCACTGCATCTTCAATGTCATATATAACTTCCTCATAATCTACATTTCTTTCTTTAACTTTGAAACCTCTGCCTAGTTTTAAAAAAGCTTCCTCTTCTTTTGTTAGATCTACATTCCCTATTACCACAACTCTTCTTCTGGTATCCTCTTCTTCTTCCTCCTCTCCTCTTTCTTCTTTCCATCCTAGTCCCTCTCCTTTCTTCTTCAATTTTATTTTCATTTTCTCTCTAAAATTGAAACCGCTTGGCATCAGAAGAAGTGTGCAGCAGGGGTATTCTGCCACAAAAGAAGTGATGTAAGTGAGGTGACAAAAATAAATTTTATAAAGAATATGGAGGACAGAATCAAGAAAATATGCATGAAAGAATGTGAAAAAGAAGGCAAAATAAATAGCCTATGGAAACAGCTGGAAAAGAATGGCTATGAGAAGCAGGATAGACTGGACATAAACAGAAGAAGTAAGAAAATGGGCAGGGGAGAATTGGAAGAGAAAGAAAAAGAGGAGAGAAGGTTTGGAATAAGGAGTATGGGGAAGACCACAGAAAAGATATGCAAAGTGCTTAGGAAAGCAGGAATTAAAACTTACAGGAAGGGAGGAAGAAGCATCTTAGGAATAGCGAGGAATGCTAAAAAGAAAAAGGAAAACAGAGAAGAGGAAGAAGAAGGGATTATCTACGAAGTAAAATGTAAAGAATGTGAGAGTGTGTACATAGGAGAAACGAAAAAAAGGCTGAAAGACAGGTTGAAACAACATAGGGATGATGTACGACTTAAGAGAGAGAGAAATGCAATATTTAAACACACGAGAGAAACAGGACATGACATAGAGTGGGATGAGGCTAAGCAGATAGGAAGGGAGAAGAGAATGCTAGTGAGAAAATGGAAGGAAGCCAAGGAAATAGAGAAGAAAGGCGAAGAAGACACAATGAACTGGAATGGGGGACTGAAGTTAAACAAAGAATGGAAGAAGATGTTGGAAAGAGTGGAAAGGACAAGAGAAAAAGAGGAGAGGAGAAGGAAGAAAAATGAAGGGAAAAGAGCGTGAGATTAAAAAGTCCAACCACATTATATATGGAAGTGTTTAGCCTTTTAGGTGAAAGTAAAGTTGGAAAGTGAAAGTCATCTGCTAGAAAGTTCCAAACAACTTTCTAAATAGTCTGGAGGGAGTAATGTTTGTGTATATATATTACCCTTCTTGTTGTATCTGGTTACTTTTGTACTTGATACAGAGTCTGAAGAAGACCTTGCTAGAAGGTTGAAACGTTACGTTAGTTTATGTTTTTTAATAAAATAAATAACTGCCTTGGTCAGCATATTTAGTTTTTCATAATCATGGAAACAAGGCTTAATGGAGTTATAATTGAAAATTAATGTATACTGGCTACTTCATTAAATAGTTCCCAATGTATAAAAGGCACATTTCTATTTAACAGATATTTTAAATAAACTCTCCTGTATTCACTTGCAACACTAATTCTCAAAGAGAAGATTTGTGTTCTTGAAAAAGCTTTACACACGAACAACATCACAGCGATGAATAAACATTTGACCTCAAAAATGTTTTAATGTGAAGTATCATACATGTTCACAGTCTTAGAACATTTGCTAGTTGGTAAACTTGAGTTCCATTCTCCCAAATTATCCAATACCTTGAAAGGGGATGAAGTCTAACATATTTACCACATGGTAACGTTTATGGACTATCTGCTCACCAGAGAACCATGGTAATTGTCCATGTCTCACATGGCAAAGGATTATTTACATCGTATGTCTTAAAAAAGGGTTGCTGTAGGGTGTACAATTGTGCTAAAATGTGGTAACCCGGCCTATACGAAGATTGAGCTTGCTTTTCCGACCACGTAGCCTGTTCAGTAATGATTCTGTTCCTTCGTCTTCCTTTTGGACGGCAGTATCATCCACAAACCCACTTTCCGGTCTTGATATCGGTTGCAACTCAAACCAGCGGTAGACTTTTGCAGATGGAGAGAGCTGAAACAAAAAAAAATCGTAACAACAAAATGTATCGATACTTATAAGCAATACAACAATTATTTCAATACATTACGAGACAGTACAAGAAAGTGAAAGCAGTAAATTTCACCAGGAGATTGTGGAATAGCTTGCAATACTTTGAAATTAAATTTCTAAATCTTATTTGAAATTCATAGGTGATATATTCACTGATATCGTTTGTGAGATGTTCAAAAGAAGATTAGTATATCTGTTTAAAATCAGGAAATGTAACAAAAGCCAAAAAAAGGTACAAGCAGTTCACAGTTGGGTTCCCAATGTTTAACAGAGGGTTTATCCAGAATTTTCCATCTGAGGGGAGTGTAAGTTTTTACTTAGGAGAATCCAAGAAAAATTCCGAGTCAAAATGACCATATCTTGAGCCTTTGTGAAAAATATTTTAGGGAAGGGGGGTATAGTAGGATGATGATAGGGTGCGTAGCTAAATCACAGGTTTACCTAATCAGAATTTTGCTTCAGCCTTTCATGCAGCAGTGGGTAGCCAATAGCAGAGAAGGAAGGTAGGTAGCATCCATAAAACTTGGGAGAATGGGTGTCTCAAAATAAAATCAAAATGTGAAGAGTGGATATGTGTTAGCATTCCTGGCTTTAATTTTTACAAATTCAGACATAATTCTTGTGCAGTGAATGTAGAAAAAATACAAACAATTCCTTGTTACCTAGTTTATTGAGAAAACACAGTATTGGTTTATTGATTAATTCCTACAGTGGCATGCCCAAGAATTTCAAGGAGTAAGAAGATCATAAAAAAAAGGGGGGGTTATGGCATATAATCTGCCTTCTTTTTTCTGTACCATTTTAAAAAGTAAACTAGTCCAAACAGGGGGGGAGGTTAAATGCCCTTTTGGCATGTCACTGGATCTAAATGTAATTATGGGATGATATACGGAGAATTCATTAATTAGGCTGCAATGATCGCATTGGTTTATTTGTAAACAGTACAAGAAATTGAATGGCTTGGATAACATCTTTGTACCCTACCAAGAGCTTTTTCCTCAAAAATTTTCATAACGTTTAAATATAATTAAACACTCATGCAGAAAGATAAGAAATCAAGTCACATAATTACTAAAAACCACATGCCATCATTCAAAACTCAAATTTCGTTTTTTATTGTGGAAAAATTATTAAGCAAGATACTTAAAAATAACTTTAAAAGAAGGGGTCTATCCTGAATTTCTCACCTGGGGAGAAGTGGAAAATTTGGTGTGAATGTGTGTAAATTGAGCCATGTGCAAAATGTGAAGAGGGTGTCAGGAAAGCTTTGAATTGATTGATTTGCCTTATTTTACTTTGCTTTTTGTGCCACTTTTGGCTAATTTGCAAAGATGGGGATGAGTGATGATATTGATGAAGGGGCCCTTACAAAGATTGATTGAGTTGGTGTTTTATGTCCACTTTATGTACAGTAAGGCTAATTGGGACTGGACCTACAGTTTAAAGTGGGATCCGAACCACTATGTGCCTCCACTGGGTATCATACCCGGGACCTTGATTATAATGCAACAATGGCTCTCACAAAGAACACTCATGCCTGGGCTGGGATTCAAACCTAGGACCCTTGACATCGTAGCATGTTGTGCTAACCACTCTGCCACGGAGGTCAGCTTGAAGGGAAGTGTGGGATGTACAGACACACTACTGGTTAATAAAATAAATTGAATGTATACATTTAATCAGAAACAGTGTCGTTCTTAGAAGAAACAAGAAATATAGACTCCAAATATGGTTTTCAATGAAGTGCACATACATATATTTTCTTCACATATTTCCATACCATTCTTAATCAAACATATTGTGGATATGTGCCAAAAATGTCATGTTAAAATATATTGTAAATTTCAACTTGCATTAAGATTAAATACCAAATCTAATTCTGCCCTGACAATTCATCAAGTAGTTTATCAATACTTTTCAGTCATGAACATTGTCTTCTTTTATGAATATATATATATCTTAAAACACACATTAAAAAAAAAACAAAAACATTCTGTGTTAATGCAGTATGCTACTGAAACTTCTGCTTCCCAGTGCTTGAAGAATTTCTACAACCATATCCATGTTAGCATACTCAACTTTCAAGCTAAACTACTTCAGTTAAGGCTCGGCTGGACCTTAGGCCTACATCAGTGAAGCAGTTTTTGAAATCTCCTCGCGTTTCGAAAAAACGTAATGATATTTCAAAAATCCGAATAATTACTTCTGCTTAGAATCCCTTCCAGAGCATTCACGTGAATCCTTGTGTGGTTTGCTCCTGCTGTTGTCTAGATATTCGCAATAGTTTAATAGGTTTAAGTAACCACTGTTGAGAATATCTAGACAAGAGAGAAAGCAAATAACATGAAGATTCACGTGAATGCTCTAGAAGAAATTCTAAGCATATGTAATTTTTTAGATTTTGGAATTTCACAGCGTTTTCTTGAAAGGAGAGGAACATTCGAAAACTGTCATGCCCAGCCAAGTCATAATCACCTACAAGAAAGGGTTATTTTATAGAAATTGTCTTACAGATACTCTCCAGTCTTGTACAATTCACATAACACAAGAACATGCCACACACTACAGTCTAGAAATACACCATCTAACCCCAAAATAATTAGGCACACAGAGAGGAACGAAGAAAGAAATCAAACAAAAAAAAAATGCCTGTCACTGTCACTAAACACCAATTATTTATGTTACAAAAGGTACAAAGAAAAACAAAAAAGAAAAACTGTTTTACATTCATTGAAAATAAATTGTTATGTATGCATTGTCAACTGAGGTCTATCAATTCCCTACACGATTATTTTGCTATAATTTTTAGTTGTAAACTACAGTTACATCACACGATAACATCAACTTGTTGGTCTACCAACCTGACTATTCTTCATGTTGCATATCCGGGTTTCTAAATGGCTTCAATCCCAACCAATCCACAGCAATCCACCCTTATATTGCCAGGCAAGACAAAACTCAAAGAGTATGAGAAACTACACCTTTGCAGGGTAATATATATATTTGCTTCAATATATACACACACCTCTGTTCTAAATATTCATGTTAGAATTCATAAACAGGGCAGGAAATAAGTAAGAGTTGCATAAGTACAAAGTACAAAGACAGACATATTGTTTTGAATCAGGTCTAAGTTGAATGTTGGCACACATGTGAAATAAATATGTCCAAATTCATTATCATTTAGGTTATTTCTTATTTTTCTATTTGATTCCATTTTACACTTCTTTCTAATTTACTATTAACAATAGTGATTTGTTTCGCTTGGGCATCAGTTGTGTACTAGTTTCTCTTCTACCAAATTCAATGAAGAGAAAATATTTTTTTCTTGTAACAAGAATGGATGTGTTGTTTAATATATTAAATAGTGAATAAAATGCATTTTTCTGTACGGGTCACACAGATTCAGCAACTTCAAAAGGTTTTTGTGCTGTTAGAATGCAAACCAAGATTAATTCAAAAGGAGATGATAATTAATGTGCATGTGTAATTATGATACGAGAAGGAAGATATAGGCACATACCAAGAGGCTAAAAGATAATGTCACATTTTTGCTTTACTTAAATGCATTACAAAATAAATAGAAAACAATAGGAACTATTTAATATAATAGGTCTTTTGTACAAGATTTTACTTTTCAATACAGCACACATTATGGTTAGACAAATAACCTATGCTATGCAACGGAATCCATTTGCTAAACACATAATAGGGAGTTACACATATTGGGAATGAATTTTGAATTTGGGAGAAATATAAAATTTTGGAAAAATGATTAAAATGTTGATTTTATTTCATACGTAAACATAAATTTTATAACATGAAAGAACAAGATGAGAGTTTCATAGATGAATAATGGATAGTTGAATATTGAGCAAATAGTTATATCATATTAATTATGTGGGTCAACAGCACATTAACAAAATTGTACAGTATTCTATTTTGTTACCATGTTTTGTGTTTTGGTTGGAATAATTTTTGATCATTGATTCAAATTCATAAGATAAGTAAATTTTACATGCACATACAATAAAACTAGGATTAACTCCTTGGGACATAGAGTATGCAACCAATTGTTCTCTTCACGCAAAGATGAACAATTATTTAAGACTTGCTTGGGAGCTTTCTCATGCTTATTTACTATTGTCTATGTCAAGAAGTTTCATTATATTGTTGGACAATAATGTTCACATTTTATAGTTTTCACTATACATATGAAAAATGGTGTTAGCAGTGCACAATATTCAGTACTCTACATGATATGGTCTGATGACTCTCAAGGGAAAATAGTCACAAAATTTGGTGTTTCGGAATCACCAAAAGGAAGGACTGTTTGTGGGGTGCCAATAACTCTTTCCCTTCACTGAATACAGGGTGGAATACATGAACAACATGTTCATCCTTATGAACTCCAAGGCAGCTGAAAATTGGTCATTTTAACTAAAACAGGTGTGGTGGCAACATCAGATGTCAATCGTGACCATGCTGTGGTTTCTGTATGAAAAGGGGTGGGGCAGGGACTTCAATCCACACCACAGAGAATAAGCACTTGTAGAAATTTGAATGAAAAGACGCAGGTAAAAGCAGGATTCGAACTGGGTTCCTGGCGTACCACACCATTGCTCAACCAATCAAGCTAGCAAATCAGTCTTGGTTTCACTTGATTTATTATTCTTCTGCTGTATAGTATCAATAACAGTAAAAGTTTTACATAAGTTCATACACACATTCATAAAACATAGTGCATATGATGTGACTATCTGTACATTTAATAGTAGAAATGAAACAGATTAATTGACACTACACATGAATATCAGCATAAAATTTAGCAACAAGATTGATGATAATTTTATCAATCTGATTCTTCTCTAAATAGTGTATTATTGAGTGTGTGGTTTTTGTCATCTTGTAATTATTCTTATGAAGAGAGAAGTTTAATTTGTGAACTATAAAATCATATTCTGGTATGCAGTCTCCATTCTGAGACAAAACTTCCAGAGTACAGTGGGATGTGTAAATAATACCATGGAAACTATTCATTACTATTTTCATCCATTTTTCTTTTACATTGTATGTGCCACTTTATATGAACAGGAGTGTGCATGCTTTTAAGAAGAAAATTGTTTTCATGCTTGCAGTGTTTGGCAACAGCTTTGTTGAGATTTTGTCTCAATTCTTGTGTACCAATGTGAGTGAAAATGGCGATGGACAATTTGTTTTGTATTATTTATACATTCCACTGTACTGCATTAATTAAGGATGTACTAAAAATCACTAATCTTTCACGAAAAAACTTGAGTCGTTTTAGATTGGAATCGTAGAATATCAGTTATTGGTATTTGTAACTTATATTGGTATTTTATGGCTAAAAAAATGTAGGGGTCCTTTCCTACTTAACCCGTGATCGGTTGCGGGTGAGCACCGTGCTCACTTTAAATTTTAATGAAGTGCCATTTTAACAGTATTTAAAATATTGGCCTGTGGTGCTCTCTAGCAGACTTTTAGAGTTTCACGAGTGACCTGATCACATTTTTATGAGATGACGTAAACGGCATTATTAGAGAGACCATTGTTCTGGAAATAGTGTTGTCAGAGTGAGCGCAGAGCTCACATGCAACTGAATACATTATATATTTTGTTATTTACATTTGTGCATTATTTAGTCAATAGGTCTCTCCTGTTTCTAGTGAGTTTTTGTACCTATATGTTCTTGTCGTGTTAATAGAAAATTTGAAAAGTGTCGCAGTGATTTTATATCATATCAGATTTCTGAAGATCAGATGGATCTACCTCGCAGGAACATGTGCTTTTTGTTAACACTGAGAATTGGTGGCTTTGACGATGTATACAGAAGGTCGATCCGCGTATGTGTGTCCGATTTTGGACTAGCACTTACCTTATGAAAATCCACGGGACCACCATCGGTTGGCCTCAATGTGATCACTGTGTGTCTTGGCAATAGCCTCCTGCACCGTAACTTCCATTGTAGGAGGCTATGATGAAGTACAGGAAGTGGAATCTTCTGCCATTCCTCCTGACAGGCTTTCCACAGGCCCCGGAGAGTGGTGACACGATGAGAGGAAAGTGCCCGTTTCAGTAGACCAAACCCACAGAAATTCATGGGACTCACATCCGGTGACTTCACCAGAATATCGTGAAATGTCTGTCGCCATCTGTTGCAGAAAGTTCTGGGTAGAACGAGATGTATGTGATGAGACCTTACACAGATAGGCCTCACTGAGGTAATGTTCACGGCTTTTAAAAACCTTCTGGAGGTTTAATTTCTCACACAGGGTGTGGTTCACAGTTGACTGGGCCACGTGGAGTCGTGTGGCCATCACATGTTGCGTCGGGGGGGTTCCTGTAGTGCCATTCGATGCAACTTCCGAGACATGGGTGGCATCACTGCAGTGCACGCTCACTTCCTCCTCCCGCTGGTGGGCAACTGAATAGCTGGAAGCTCATGGTTTTTATGCAACTTGATTATGTTCTTGATGGTCGTCGAACCCAAGGTGCATCCATGTTCTTTGCACTGTTTCTGAATTTTTGACACTGAATATTTGGTGTGGAAAAGTGCAACTACGTAGCCCTCCCAAAAACGGTTCACCTTAGGAGCCATGATGCACACAACACACAGTCGCAATAGTGCCAGGATACTACAGGTTGTGACGATTTTCTTACGCGAACTTGAAAATTCAAGTACAATGCTAAAATACGCGTCGAATATCGTCACAATTCTCCTCATGCTTCCGGTACGCTTCGCGTCTGTGTTTTCTCTTCTATTTATTTGTTCGACCGCTAGAGGTCACCAGCGACGTTCCTCCGCTTCTCTAACACTTTCTACAAAAAAACCAGTTCCGTTTCAGCTCGCGGGTCGCGAGAAAACCCTTGGAGTTGGACTCGTGGAAAAAGGAGAGAGATAGCGACTCGCAGAACTCAGTTCTTCTCTCCTTCCATGCCATGATTTGTAGCGAGGCACAATTAAGTTCTTCGAATAATACGGGGAAATGACGCTCTGATTTTTGCATACTGGTAGTTCGTCGGCAAAGGAGCTGGGAATTTTGCAAGGCGAGTTTCGGTAATTACGGCGATAAAAAATTGGAGGGTAGTCAACGACGGACCATTTTGACCGGACTTAACCTTCTTTGATGTGTTTGGTGGAGACAAGAACCACGAAGGAAGGAAGGAATTTGTTGCCATGAAGGAAGTTACGAGGAAATAGAGGACGATACCATTCCGGGAGAGATTGATGGCCGATTTGGATGACGTACTTTCCATTGTTCTAGATCCCGAGGAATTGCCCTGTTAATCCGACGGAGTCATTGGTTCGGTGGACTGAGGTATGTACATTACGATCCATTTGATAAGTGAACAGTGAACGTGTGTTTTCGGACTAGAATGTTATTTTTTTCTTCTCCCCGTTCTTCTTTTTTCTCCGTCTCCCGTTTTTGCGTCGTTGCACGATAAATTGGTTTCAAGAGTTTAATGAGTAACGTCCGAGCGACGCATCGCCCGTAATAGAACTAGTTGATTAGTGATGGATGATTTTCACGCGGCCAAGCTATGATTGACACATCAGAAAATACTACACAAAAAAAAGGGAATGAACGATTTTTGATCACGCAACCCCCCCCCCCCTCCTTTTTTGCAAAATAAAGAAATAAAAAAAAGAGAGACAAATTTTGTATAACGCGTCAGAAAGTACCAAGAGCACCAACGTAATCAGTTTCTTAATTGGGTGGTTTTTTCTATTGGACAAAGAAAGGATATAAATGGAAGGGTTGACCGAAAAATAATGTAACTGAAAATTGACCTTGCATATTTTTACTCAATTGGTTTGAATTGCGTAATTGTACTGTTATTTGGAATGTTTTAATTCATCTATTCGCCATGTTCTTGGTCTGTAAACCAAATTGTTGATGAACTTTAGTTTATTGTAGTTGTGACTTGAAGGGAACAATTGTTATAAATTATTCATGTATGTGTTGCTCTTGAAGGATGCCTACCATTCGACGTTGTTGGGTTTGGCATAATAAATGTGGACTAATGTCACAAGGAATTGAATACAGTGTATGTAATTATCCCTCGTGAATAAGACTAGAGTGTTAATTCAATTTTGATTCAACGAGACGGTAATTGTGTTCGGACGGACGATGGCATCGATTGTAAATTGATAAAAGAGTTCGTTTCACCTTCTGTGTCTAGTCGAGTTGGTTCTCATTTTGAGACTGAGGCGACGGTTCAAAAAAAACTGTCATCAACCTCCACAATCCCTGACTTTGGTGACTGATTGGTTGTTCCACCCCTTTTTTTTTTTTCTATTAAAATCGTGCTAGTACAAAAAATCCACGGACCTCACGCTATCCCTTTTAATAACAAAACCTTGACTATTTATTAAGCACGCAACCATCACGTTACAAAGTTTTTGGTAGCAGATCTGGTTCTGCATACATACGTTTCTCCGTTTTACGTGTTAAAAGTAAGAATAGTTTGGATTCACCCCCCTTTTTTTTAACAAATTTTTTCCCCCCCACCCCCCCCCCATCTAGAAATTTTTTCTCCCTTTTCCCTTTTCCAGGACTTCGGGTCTTGTCATATTTGAGAGTGCTAGTTAGTTTCACAAAACGTCTGCAGTTGATTATATATATCTATATATTTTTCATTATTTATATTTCCTTATGTTGCAGTCCCGTATTGGTACCACGTATGTGATAGTACCCGTTACCTTTTTGTTTTGTTTATTTGCTCTTTTGAATTTGAAAAAAACTTCTCGAGAGGTTTTCATAATGTCAACCCCTCTACAGGGTCATTTGTACGGCTCGTCGACCTTCCCCTTTCCGCCTGTGAATATACAACCTTCCCCCTTTCAGCAGACCCCGCACCTTCATACACCCAGAGAACTTTTCTTACCCCCCGACTACTCACATGTTACAAACCACATTAGATATTCCGCAGCAATAGAACTTTTACAAGTTTTACCGCATACTGATGGTTCAGACCCAGACCAATTGTTTCATTTTTTATTAACTATATATAAAACCCTCAAACTTAATCTTTTGGATTTAGAATCCTTATTGTTAATGGCATTTTCATCCACTATGGGACAACTTCGGGAGGTTTGGTACAATGCTCTTATTGAGAAATTTCCATGGCCAACGTTCATACGAGTTATTTGGTATCGTTTGGTTCCCTTTTCCAAATTGCAGATATTACTGAACAAATATCTAACGCGTCCTCAGAAAACCGATGAATTCCTTTCCAGCTATTTGCATGAAATTCTCGACGCCTTTCATATATTACCCATTGATTGGTCCGAATCAAGTCTTTTAGAATCGGTCTTCCTGAATTTACAGGATGCCACCCGTTTACTTCTAATGGGTTTTAATCGGCCCACTTCTATAGTCAATTTTATAAATTTATCTAGAGAAATATGGCCCATGGAATTACGTCGCGTAGAGCAACAGGCGGAAGAATGCACCTCACACTCGGGTGCTCCACCACCAACCCCGTTACTTGTCCCTGTAGAACACCCACTACCGACTAGATCTGCATTTCCTTCCTCTACCCCCCCTTTGGCAACCTTTGCTACGTCAGACGATCTTCCTTCCAATGCGGATCCACAGACTAGTGTTCATTTATCGAATTCCTTGTTTTCACATTTGGGTACTCAACAAGTTTCGGTACCAGCGGTTACCACCTTAACGCATATTGAACACCCTTTGACTATTATTGAGACAGCGGTGCCGATTATCAATGCCACCTTGAATTCTATACCGAGTCGTATTCTTCTCGATTCGGGAAGTTCCGTATCCTTGATTGCAAGGGGATTTTTGGCCAGCTTACGCCCCAGACCCACCGTCCGTAAAGACACTATTCGTACGTTACAAACGGTCAATAGTCAGGCCATACGCCTGGACACAAGTGTTGTATTGACTTTGAAGCTACAGGGTTTGTCTTGGAAATGGAATTTTTGGATCTCAGAAAATTTACCCTTCCCTGTTATCCTTGGTTCCGATTTTTTTTCCCATACTAAGGGTGCTATTTCCTTTGAACATTTACTTGTTTCTTTTCCCTATTCCTCTGATCCCATTCCTTTTGCCTCGACCGTACCTCCTACAACGCTACAACAGGCACGGTCTCCGGAAGTCGACGGCCCTCCTCATTTGATTGAGGTTCCCTCTAACATAATAAGTTTATTACATGCATATGATGATGTGGTTACAGAACGTGTTGGCAGTTGTACACTGGAACCAGTGTCTATTCCTTTAATCACTAATGTCCCCTTTCGTTCAAAGCCCTTTCAGTTAAATCCTACACAAACGGCCATTCTACGTCAACAAATCCAGGAATTGATGGATCAGAACATCATAGAGGCATGCGCCTCTCCTTACGCATCCCCTTGTTTCCTTGTTGACAAAAAGGATGGTGGACATCGCCTGGTATGTAGTTATAAGCATCTAAATAGACTCATCGCCTATGACAACTTTCCCCAAAGCCGTATTGATTTGATATTTCAACATTTACAATCGGCTCGGGTATTTTCTTGCTTGGACCTCTGTCAAAGTTTCCATCAGATACGGTTAGATGAGCCTAGTAAAGACTTAACGGCGTTCGTCACCTCTTTCGGTCAATACCGGTATACCAGGGTTCCCTTTGGTATCAATCTGGGTACTCAACTTTTGACACGTGCCTTAGATAAAATTTTGGGTCCATTTAAATTTAAATTCCTCGTCACATATGCCGATGATGTCTTGATCTTTAGTCCGGATGAGGAAACTCACTTGCAACATCTTCAATTGGTTCTTCAGGCTTTCCGAGAAGCTGGGTTAACCGTCAATCCCACTAAGTCCAAATGGATGCAAAGGGAAGTCAAATACTTGGGATACATTTTACGTGAGGGACAGCTTGTCTTAGACCCCGACCGCATTTCGGCGATTCAGGATATACCTCCCCCTAGGAACCTTAAAGCTGTTCAGCGTGTTCTGGGATTATTGGGGTACTATTCCCGCTTCATTCCATCATATTCGGAGTTGACTTCTTTTCTTACAGATAAAAAGAAAAAGGGCATAGCCTTCGTATGGTCAGAGAGTGACCAACAACAATTTGATCACCTTAAGCAGGTTTTTCTTGAACATACGGTTTTAGCTTTACCGGACTTTTCCAAGGAATTTGTCCTCCAATGTGACGCTTCGGGATTGGCATTGGGGGCTACTCTTAATCAACGTATGCCTGATGGGTCTTTACGCCCTATTGCGTTTGCTTCCCGTAAGCGGACCGATATAGAACGTCGACAATCCATATACGAGGCCGAATGTTGCGCGATCGTTTATGGATTCAAAAAGTTCGAGACCTACTTAACAGAGAAGCATTTTACACTTCAGACCGATAATCAGGCTCTTTCCTGGCTTTTACGACACCCTGAGCAATATGGCAAATTTGGGCGATGGTTGCTGTACCTGTCGCGATTTTCATATTCTGTCGAGCATATCGCCTCTCGACTTAATCCTGTTGCCGATTGTTTGTCACGAATGTACTCACCTGAGGAATTCCAGATTTCTCCCTTCCCTGTTACCTCTCTTGCCTGCGCGGCTCCTAAATTCCAAATTATCCCCTTTAGTAAATCCGATATTCTTGACCTTCAACAAAAAGATGCAAATTTACAACCAATCGTAGAACAATTACGTGCAGGACAAAAATATAAACATTACGCCCTGTATCATGACTTACTTGTTTGGCAACCCCCACGCACCAAAGCTTCCTTGGTTGTTGTACCCCACACTCTTCAACATCTGATTTGTCGCTATTATCACGATACGCCTATGGGAGGTTCCCATTTGGGTATTCAAAAGTGTACTAAGAAAATAATGTCAGTCTTTTGGTGGTCATCCTGTGTTCAAGATATTAAAGCATATGTCAAGTCTTGTGATACTTGCCAGAAGGCCAAATTGGCCATACGAAAGCCTCCGGGGTTCTTGTCATCTGAAATCATAAAACATCCTTGGCGACGCTTATATATAGATCTTGTTGGTCCTCTTGTGCGTTCGTCAAAGGGTCATTCGTATATTCTAGTAGTGGTGGATGCCTTTTCAAAATGGGTTTCTCTTTATCCTCTTCGAGGACCCACATCAAATCAGATAGTGGAAAAGCTTCGATCTTTATTCCTTGTGTTTGGGGCTCCTTGCGAACTGGTGTCAGATAATGCTTCATATTTTCGATCCCGTCACTTTAATTCTTTTTTGTTTGAATCTCGGGTGAAACATATTTATACTAGCTCATATTACCCTAACCCTTCATTGGCAGAAAGATTTATTCGCAATCTCAAGGCATCCTTGATAGCGTACCATTCAGATGACCATACAAAATGGGACGTCCATTTACATGCTATTTCCTTTGCGTTTAATACCGCAGTACAGGAGAGCATTCAAACTACTCCTTCACAAATAATGTTCGGACGAGACATTGATGGCCCCATGAATTTTTTTTGGGAATTCACATCTGATTCCGACTTGGTCGGCCCTCCTTCGGCCGATCGTGCAAAATGCTGGGCTCAAGCCTTTCATCACCTACAAAAGGCGTGGGCTACACGACGGGATCGTTATGACCCTAAAAGGCAGCCTTCTTTATTTAAAGTAGGAGATATGGTTCTATATAAAACCTACCCTCAGAGTAAGGCCTTCCAGAACATTACCGCCAAACTCCAACAACGATGGGCTGGTCCTGCCAAAGTGTTTAAGCTCTTAGGTCCAGTAACGGCTCTCTTAGTCGATCCCGAAACTGAGGTTTTTCTTCGCAAAGTTCATATATCACATCTTAAACCTTATTATGTTCGGGATGATCCTCCTCCTGATATTGACTTGTCCGATACACAACTAGCTTCTGTCTTGCATCCTATGGAAGGAAGGAATTTCAATCGCCCCTTGCGTCAATCTCAATCTTTATATTGCAATTTTTGCCACCGAAGTGGACATTCCACGTTTCACTGCCGCCGTCGTCCCTCTCAGCATGATTACAATTCTCGTAATCCGACTGTCCCAAGGTAATTGAGGCATTACCCTCACATGTATGGTAGGGTAGTAAAGTGTTTATGTATTTTGAAATGTTAAGGTTTTCTTTTTAGGAATTTGTACTATTTATATCCTTGCTTATTTACCTGTGTT
Organism: Lepisma saccharinum; assembly: GCF_977018435.1. Taxonomy (NCBI): domain Eukaryota; kingdom Metazoa; phylum Arthropoda; class Insecta; order Zygentoma; family Lepismatidae; genus Lepisma; species Lepisma saccharinum. Next base: position 8,462,626 of record NC_139233.1, read on the forward strand.
TATGTATTGTTTTGAATTCTTACTGGGGTATCCTATAAATATTTATTTACGGAAAGTTCATCAAAGCAAGGCATATTATGTTCTTACTCAAGTGCCAATATTCAATTCATTTTCTAAAATTAGATATTAATCTTTATACCTGCTTCACAGTACATGTACATTTTGGGGGAAATTGTTATAAAAATCTGTAATTGGTGCTCTTATTCCTCGCTGTATTCCCTTCCTCCCTTTGGTTCCTCTCCTCTTTCCTATCCTTTTGTTTATTCTTCTATTTCCTTCTTCTAATGTATTTCCTTTTTTTTTCTTTTCATGATTTTTGAGGAATCTCATAATTATATACCATCTTGGAATAAGTGGAATTGAGGCATCTTATGGACGACAACCTCTCTGTGCAATAATATATATTTCCTCATCTACGTCGCAATTGTTGTCATACTCGACTTTTTTCAGAACACCCCCCCCCCCAATTAAGTGCTACGTATCAGGTTTCTACTCTTATGCTGTTGCATACAATTTTGGTGCCCACTTACAGACTTTATTGGCACTTATTGTAATTATGTGTTGTAAAAAGTTGTTATTATGTATGATCACATTCTCAAATTGTTAAAATTTTTATACGATTTGTTCGCTCTCATCTTAGATTGCAATCGATCTTTCACCTCCATTTACATCATCTTTATTATATTTATTCAAAGTATTTATTTAGTGTATTTCACTTGTTGTAAATTATTAATTTATATGTAGTCAATTGCCTTTCCAGAAAGTACCAATTTATTAGATAATAATAATTCTATTAGGCAGTCATTTGTTGGTAATCACAATTTTGTGTTTTGACTTATTTATTGTCAATTTTAAAGGTTTTTTGTTCAAGGTCATTAATGGGTTATTTCATATTTATATATATGCTTAAATGGTTACGGGTTACTTCAAAATGGTGCTCTTGGGTTACTATTTGTGCTACGTAATAATGGTGACGGGTGGTGTGCCCCCTTGGCGTACTCTTTTTTTGCCAGGCAGGGGAGTTTGTGACGATTTTCTTACGCGAACTTGAAAATTCAAGTACAATGCTAAAATACGCGTCGAATATCGTCACAATTCTCCTCATGCTTCCGGTACGCTTCGCGTCTGTGTTTTCTCTTCTATTTATTTGTTCGACCGCTAGAGGTCACCAGCGACGTTCCTCCGCTTCTCTAACACTTTCTACAAAAAAACCAGTTCCGTTTCAGCTCGCGGGTCGCGAGAAAACCCTTGGAGTTGGACTCGTGGAAAAAGGAGAGAGATAGCGACTCGCAGAACTCAGTTCTTCTCTCCTTCCATGCCATGATTTGTAGCGAGGCACAATTAAGTTCTTCGAATAATACGGGGAAATGACGCTCTGATTTTTGCATACTGGTAGTTCGTCGGCAAAGGAGCTGGGAATTTTGCAAGGCGAGTTTCGGTAATTACGGCGATAAAAAATTGGAGGGTAGTCAACGACGGACCATTTTGACCGGACTTAACCTTCTTTGATGTGTTTGGTGGAGACAAGAACCACGAAGGAAGGAAGGAATTTGTTGCCATGAAGGAAGTTACGAGGAAATAGAGGACGATACCATTCCGGGAGAGATTGATGGCCGATTTGGATGACGTACTTTCCATTGTTCTAGATCCCGAGGAATTGCCCTGTTAATCCGACGGAGTCATTGGTTCGGTGGACTGAGGTATGTACATTACGATCCATTTGATAAGTGAACAGTGAACGTGTGTTTTCGGACTAGAATGTTATTTTTTTCTTCTCCCCGTTCTTCTTTTTTCTCCGTCTCCCGTTTTTGCGTCGTTGCACGATAAATTGGTTTCAAGAGTTTAATGAGTAACGTCCGAGCGACGCATCGCCCGTAATAGAACTAGTTGATTAGTGATGGATGATTTTCACGCGGCCAAGCTATGATTGACACATCAGAAAATACTACACAAAAAAAGGGAATGAACGATTTTTGATCACGCAACCCCCCCCCCCTCCTTTTTTGCAAAATAAAGAAATAAAAAAAAGAGAGACAAATTTTGTATAACGCGTCAGAAAGTACCAAGAGCACCAACGTAATCAGTTTCTTAATTGGGTGGTTTTTTCTATTGGACAAAGAAAGGATATAAATGGAAGGGTTGACCGAAAAATAATGTAACTGAAAATTGACCTTGCATATTTTTACTCAATTGGTTTGAATTGCGTAATTGTACTGTTATTTGGAATGTTTTAATTCATCTATTCGCCATGTTCTTGGTCTGTAAACCAAATTGTTGATGAACTTTAGTTTATTGTAGTTGTGACTTGAAGGGAACAATTGTTATAAATTATTCATGTATGTGTTGCTCTTGAAGGATGCCTACCATTCGACGTTGTTGGGTTTGGCATAATAAATGTGGACTAATGTCACAAGGAATTGAATACAGTGTATGTAATTATCCCTCGTGAATAAGACTAGAGTGTTAATTCAATTTTGATTCAACGAGACGGTAATTGTGTTCGGACGGACGATGGCATCGATTGTAAATTGATAAAAGAGTTCGTTTCACCTTCTGTGTCTAGTCGAGTTGGTTCTCATTTTGAGACTGAGGCGACGGTTCAAAAAAAACTGTCATCAACCTCCACAATCCCTGACTTTGGTGACTGATTGGTTGTTCCACCCCTTTTTTTTTTTTCTATTAAAATCGTGCTAGTACAAAAAATCCACGGACCTCACGCTATCCCTTTTAATAACAAAACCTTGACTATTTATTAAGCACGCAACCATCACGTTACAAGGTTCTAACCGTCCTTCCACGGTTTTAACTGCTTGCATCGGTCGATTCTGTGCGCAGGGGTGACTGTTCAAAATCGGACACACATACGCGGATCGACCTTCTGTACTATGCTGTTTGAAAACAAATAAAACATTTTGAAACAGAAATGTAATGAATAAAAATAATTATAATAAACAGATCATTACAAGTACAAAAAATAAATTTTAAAAATTAAAACACTGTGAAATATGCTCAAAAGCAAGGGTGAGAGCGTTGGGCTCACCAGTGACCAGCAACGTGACTACAGCGAGCGCAACCGATCCCGGGTTAATAGCAAGGTCATGCTGCTAAAAATTTTCAATATGGGTATTTAAATGTTACACATTTTCACCTGTTTATCCAGACTCACAAAATGTTTTGCACCTTACTCATTACCAGACATCAGGGACGAGTCAATTTTGAGCCTGTGAGACAGTCACTTGACTATTTTAAAATATGCTTTACTCATCAACCTTTGCTCACTTCATTGGCAAGCTTTCACTTCATCCAGGCCACAGTGACACTGTGGTTCAACTGTCTGCAGCCAAGACAAGTGTCCTAGACCAGTTAGAAAGTATTCGTTTTTCACGACATGAAAGTGAGCTAGATTTATGAAGAAATTCACCTAACAGAGCACAGGTGTAACTTGGCAGGGGCAGAGGGGGGACTTGTCCTGACAAAAAGTTCCCACATTTAAAATTTTGTTAATCTCCTGGGACCTGAAGAGCAAAGTAATAAAGAATAATATTGTCCGTTTCTCAAATGTAACAAACAGTCCTGGACACTATTTTTATGGGATGGAAAACTTTTCGACTCTGCCCCCTCCGAATATTAAGCCTTAAGTTCTATTCTTCCCTCCAAATTAGGCTCGAAGTTATGCCCATGTAACAGAGCATAATATACAGGGTGTCTCAAAAGTAATAGTGCAAACTGACACAGGTGAATGTACACGATAATAGAAGCAAAAAAGTCTCAGTAAACAGGGGTCTGCAAACGATCCATTTTCGAGATAATCGCGAATGTGTGATTACAAGCCACCACCGACTTCATTGTTTGTAAACGTTGTCCTAGTTGGTAAAATGCTAATAATGTGTGCATTGAATTTTGTAAACACCGAGTGCTTTACTCCTTGTGCGGTCCGAGGTTTGCTCTTTGTTTACAAAACAGAACATTTCCAAGAGGTGGCATTGTAATCAAACAGAACAATTCCAAGAGGTGGCATTGTAATCAAACAGAACATTTCCAAGAGGTGGCATTGTAATCAAACAGAACATTTCCGAGAGGTGGCATTGTAATCAAACAGAATATTTCCGAGAGGTGGCATTGCAATCAAACAGAACAATTCCACGAGGTGGCATTGTAATCAAACAGAACATTTCCAAGAGGTGGCATTGTAATCAAACAGAACATTTCCAAGAGGTGGCATTGTAATCAAACAGAACATTTCCAAGAGGTGGCATTGTAATCAAACAGAACATTTCCGAGAGGTGGCATTGTAATCAAACAGAATATTTCCGAGAGGTGGCATTGCAATCAAACAGAACAATTCCACGAGGTGGCATTGTAATCAAACAGAACATTTCCAAGAGGTGGCATTGTAATCAAACAGAACATTTCCAAGAGGTGGCATTGTAATCAAACAGAACATTTCCGAGAGGTGGCATTGCAATCAAACAGAACAATTCCACGAGGTGGCATTGTAATCAAACAGAACATTTCCAAGAGGTGGCATTGTAATCAAACAGAACATTTCCAAGAGGTGGCATTGTAATCAAACAGAACATTTCCGAGAGGTGGCATTGTAATCAAACAGAACATTTCCAAGAGGTGGCATTGTAATCAAACAGAACATTTCCAAGAGGTGGCATTGTAATCAAACAGAACATTTCCGAGAGGTGGCATTGTAATCAAACAGAACATTTCCAAGAGGTGGCATTGTAATCAAACAGAACATTTCCGAGAGGTGGCATTGTAATCAAACAGAACATTTCCAAGAGGTGACGTTGTATGGATACAATCAGTACACAGTCTAATCATACTGTGGGAGTCATGTCAGTTGTGCTGGACTGCATAGTGAAAATGGAACCTTACAGCAACGAAGAGTATGTGAATATGCATTTTGTGTATGGTTTGGCTAACAGCAATGCATGGGAGGCTGCATGCTTGTACCAAGAAAAATACCCTGCTTGAAGGCACACCGAGAGGCGCAAATTTACTAGGGTGCATCAGCGCCTCAAAGAACATGGGAGCTTCAAACATGGTAGGAGGGCAGGTAGACCTGCACGCATTACGCCTGAAGTTGAGGATATGGTGTTGGAAGCAGTAGAACACTCTCCAGGAACCTCAACAAGGAGAATTGCCACACAAGTGCCAGTAAGCCACAATAGTTTATGGAGAATTTTACATCGCAATTCACTCTACCCGTACCGCCTCCAACGAGTTCAGTGTTTCAGTGATACGGATTGTGATCTTAGTGTGACGTTTTGTCAGTGGATGCAACAACAGGTTGTACCCAACCCTCGTTTTGCAAGTAACATTTTATTTACAGACAAAGTGGGGTTCACACGCGATGGTATTTTTAATTTTCATAATTCTCATGTTTGGAGTGTAATAAACCCACATGCTGTTCATGAGACACCACATCAGCAACATTTCTCATTGAATGTGTGGTTAGGGGTACTAGGTGATTGTCTCATTTGACCACACATTCTTCCAAGAAGACTCAATGGACTGAGGTATATTCGGTTTTTGCGACATGATCTTCCAGGATTGCTTGATGATGTTCCCCTTGATCCACGTCAGGGTATGTGGTACATGCATGATGGAGCACCGGCACAATTTGCTGCTGCTGTGAGACGACATCTAACATGCAGATATCATCAAAGATGGATAGGTCGAGGCGGGCCTTTACAGAGGCCTCCAAGGTCACTGGACCTAAATCCATTGTTTTTTGTGCCTGGGGTCACCTCAAAAACGTAGTGTACAACAATCCCGTTGGCATGGTTGAAGAACTGGAACAGAAAATTGTACATGTTTGTGACCAATTCAGAAATGATCCGGGGGTGTTCAAAAGAATTCGAAACTCAATGTGGAATCATGTACAGTATTGCATCCAGATGGAAGGACGACACTTTGAACACCTCCTTTAACAGGTACGAGTGTACAGTAATTGTAACGTAGAACATACATACTAGTAAAGTGGTGCTGTATTCCTTGTTAAAGTAAGTAGAATGTTCAATAAAAGCAATGAGATCTGATTTTTCATACTGTATTATTGGTATTTTACCAACTAGGATGACTTTTACAAACACTGAAGTAAGTGACAGCTTGTACCCACACATTCCCACACATTATTAGCATTTTACCAACTAGGACGACGTTTACAAATGATTACAGCTTGTAATCACACATTCGCTATTATCTCAAAAATGGCTCGTTTGCAGACCCACGTTTACTGAGACTCTTTTGCTTCTATTATTGTGTACTTTCACCTGTGTCAGTTTGTGCTATTACTTTTGAGACACCCTGTATATGTACGTATGTATCTTCCTCTTCGAAGATAAGCTCTGGAACACTTCTTAAGTTAGTTTCTAATGTGACCCAAGCATTACTGTTGAAAAGGTAATCATAGGAGATACTGAAAAATACTGCAGTATAATCATTCATGATTACATGTGTACAATTTTTATATATTTGTTTCCTTAAGATGTGGGCATGGTGTTCCTTTCCAAGTATCCCTGTATCAATATAATCTAATCCTCATCATCAAAATTACATTAAAGAGGCAGAAGAGCTATATGATATACAAAATTAAAATGCAAAAAAAATGAGATGTTGGAGAATACATTCAATTATTGCACATACTTTACAGAGGATACGGTCAAGAATAACTGGATTAAGAAATGAAATAAAGCAAATGCCCCTAACTGGCATCTGATTGCAGCCAATGGACTGCAGCCATTATGGCAGTTGACCTTTTAAACCGGAATGGCTTGATTTTATTAAAAAATGCATGATTTCTTTACCCCAGTCATTCTTTACCTTATTCTCTGTAAGGTATATGGACATAGTGCCGGAAAGCTCATTTTCACATTGATGTATGATACACATCACGATTTTGTTTCATGACTGCTGTCGCAATTTTAAAAGTTACCCCTTGCGATGATAAAAATCCAATGCTATCGTGCACCAAATAATTGGTTTGTTTGGACTCAATCTTGCTCTGTTGTCTGCTGGTGACGTCACCACTAATATGGTCCATTACCTTTCTGATAGTGGGTTAACATTGAAATTTTGAGCTCCACTGGGCATTGAACCCAGGCCTGCCTGCACCAAAGTTGAGAGCTCTAACCATTCAGCAGAAATCTATCAAAACATAAATACTGCTATGTGCTGTTCAAATTAAGGAAAATGTGATAGGGGATGGGGCAGGGAGAATTCCCGACTCCTTTATTTTATCACTACCAATTGTTGTGTTATAAGCTATCTCATAGAAGTAAATGCAAATTTAAGCATTAGAACAAAGGTAACAACATGCTGCATTAAGATATGCATGCCATATCATAATAGCCTATATTTGAATCCATAGCAAAAGTATTCAAATTGAAGTGGAATTCCTCCATTGCAGATATTCTTTCCATGAACTCTACATTTCTAAATTTGTTTTCAGCTGGGGATAGAAAAGTTCTTTCCCTCCACATATGTACTATTACAGTTACTTATTTATTATTGTTCGTCAATAAATTTAACATTATAACCTAATTTTAAAATGGGAAAGTGACAATTGTAATACTGGCCTGTCATATTCTTCTGATAAAAAGATAAAAATCCTGGAACTTACACAAAAAAAATTATAAAACAACGGCTGAAGCACATAAACATTACCTACACTATGTTTTAATCCCTTTAGGATCAAATACGTACGTGTAAGACTAGTTGTGCAGTTCTTGTGAAATTGTGTTATCTTGTCTTACATGTCTTTTTCTCTTAAATACAATCAATATTCTCATGTCTTAAAAATATATCTTATATTAAAGTGCACAATTTATTTCCTTAAAATTTATCTTTGCAACTTTTATTATTTCTAGTCAACACAGCACACAAACTGAAGTTTAACTTTAAAATTATAATTCATAGTAACCTCAGCATTCAGTAGAATTTTCATGCATCTTGAATTGTAGTTTTTTATAAAGCTCTTTTTGCATAAGTTATTCTGCTATTGAGAGCAAGCTGAAAGGTGAAACATTGTAATATTCTTTTTTAATCATGAAAAAATTACCAATTTATAATGCTTTTATAAGTAGTGTAACAAAGAACAGTTGTGTTCTTTGCTCATCCAATACAACACTGTACACACAAAAATTGTTTAGTGACAAAACTAACACACAAAAACAAAACATTTTCAGTCTTACAAAAATACCTTTATTGTAATGTCATGGAGAGATACACAATTGCCAAACACTGGCTCTACAACCAGCACATTCACCTACTCAAAAACTGTTTCAAACTACAAGAGTGCAATCACACACATTCAACAGTTCCAGTATATTGCTGTCTTCATTATGCATTCAACTTTCAACGAAAGCTGAAATAATGGCCAGAAACTCACTCATTCCATGCAAATAAAAATATCATATTTACAAGTATCTTTATGCAATGCCACTATTCAAGTCACATTTCACTTCCTTCCATGTGGATAATAAGAGAGATAAAATGTAACCATTACGTTACAACTGGGGGCAATTTATTTCTAAGTAATTCTGAAAGACGATATTAATGTTGCACATTCTGTTGATATCAACACAACTCCTACGTGGTGAATCTTTAATGCTGTCTTTTTTGTCTTAACGAGTCGCAGGTAGGAAGTATACAAACAGATAAATTTCTTCACAGTAAAAACCATCAATGGAATACTGAAATAAAGATCAGAAAACAAACACTTTCTTTCTAATCAAAAAATTATGCTGATGAGAACTGTATTAATTTGTATCTTTTGTTATTTGTGACAAAGTTTTTACATTCCTGATCTTTGATGCTTAGGAATTATTTTTAGGAAATAATCATGTGAATTAATGGCAAGATATTAATATAAATAACTTTCATTTATATATTCAAATGTTGTAAGAAATAATAATACATTATTTGTTCTCTAATGGCCATACATTATGCAGTAATCCCAAAAGAAATAATTCATTTTCATATACATTCTAAATACTTCATATTGAAATCCTTTGAATTTTTAACTATGCTTACAGTTGCTGTCTGTGGTGCTTTGTTTTATTCTTTCTACAAATTTTGTAGATTTCAATGACAAAATACATTAGGCAATAGGCAATGTTGCTGAGATTCAACTACTGCATAAGACAATTGGAAATCTACGAATAATAATTGAGGCATAAAGTGAAATTCTTGTACGTAAATTTTTAACCCCCTTTAGAAGAACCAATAATATATTTCATGACACCATGCTCCAGCCATCAAGCTTAGCAAACCCTTAGACAAAACCTTGAGCCACCATATTTATTGTAAAGATATAAGTCTATACATATAATATGAACACTTATATGTTTTTCCATATATTTCTCACAAAGTGTCATTTCATTTACACAATATTTTAACATATTCAAACAATCATTGCTAGGTGATTAAACTACTTAGAACAGAAATATTTTGGCAGAGAAATATTCAGAAATTCTTAACCTATGAAAATCTCAAATTCTGCACATAATTTTCACTGAAGTGGTTGTAGTGTATTTCAGTGATGAAAACTGCCATCTCCATGAAATTTCTGACACAGTATATTTGTAGAGAATGTTGAAAATTAAGCACTTCTTAATGCACAACCGAATATCCAGACGGTTTCGAGATTCCAAAAATTGGGATGTCATTTCCTCAAGTTTAGATTGTGACAGGATTCCCCCAACCCAACTCTGGTATAGATATTTTGAGATCCCCCATGTCCAGCTCTCGAAGTGGAAAATGTTAGCTGGGAGGGATGCTTTGTGAAAATTTTGATCTTTAAGCACTGCTCGTGCCCCTAAAACAAATATGCATTTTTACAGGCAACAAACAGAGGAAGACAAATTCATTTTAGATTGCCAGTGTATGAACTTTAAACCTGTTGAAGGAGAGGAGGGAAGGGAAGTTGTTTAAAGTCCACTTCATGCTCAGATAGCCTTATAGGACTTGACCTACAGTTTAAAGTGAAATCCAAACCACTACTCAATGTTTCTCCACCAGGAATTGCACTCAGGACAAGGCAGGAACATTATCAATACAAGCTAGTTTAATCATCTGACAGTAACTTTTCAATATAACAAATATTGTACAAGAATAAAAGGATGCAATAAATATAACCAAATGTTTGAAAATTAATATTTAAAAATTATCAAAAGATACTCATTTAAGTTATAGTTGATAACAACAGATGGCACCCCAAATTGAAACTACAGTTTAGTGTGAAAGTTTGTGAAAATGGATATTAAGCATTTATACATTTTCTCTCCTTAATGAGGTTTAGATATGGCCATTTGTCACAATACACGTTTGTAATTATTGAAATTCTAATGAGCTACATTTTCTTTCTTTTTTAAAAAATGTGAAGAACAAAAAATCAATTACAAGTGAAGGGTCTATGTAAGACAACTTCAATTACAAGTACCACACTTATAAATTATTGTAAAAGGTAATAAAAAAAGGATTTCTTGTAACTAAATTTTAATATTGCAGCCATTGTTTGCCTTTTCACATGACTTTGACATCTTAGGAAATATTTTCAAAAGTACACTTAACAATCCAAAGCAAACAATGCTGTGATGTGACTTACTACAAATATATACAAAAAAATATGTTTTTTTAAGGAAGTTGTTCTGTGTTGTTTGCAAATGGTACACTGTATTGCAATTTACAAATGTAATGCAGACAAATTCAAGTTGCAAAATTTTTATGATCAAATTCAAATATTAAAAATCGTTCATGAAAAAAATTTCAAACAGGTAATTGCAGTTTATTTTGACATGTAGTAACTATTATTGTTCTCTATGTATTTCTTTCTTTTTTCCTTGCATGATATTCTGGATTACATGATTCAAGATAAAACAAACTTTGCAAAGTTCCCCTTTCCTTTTCTACATGAAAGTTTGAGTTAGGAGCTTTATTTTCTTATGACTAAATAAAGACAACTTATACGAATTTCTTTAATCTCTAGTAAGGAAATCGAACAATACCATTAAAGAGCCCGGCATTTAGAGACATATCAAATTACAACAGTAAAATCATGATTACTTTTTTAAGTTTCCTCATCTTGTTTGCGGCTTGTAGATGAGAATTCCCACACACGCATATACACACATATTAAAGCACAACAACAGAGAACCACTTCAACTAATATTAACTTTTGTTCTACAATTAAAATTATACACAACGTATTCCAACGTGATATTAGGATTGTCATATTGAGGAGGGTGATTAGTTTTAATTTCTACATATGCCAATCTTACAGAAATAATTATGCCAGTAATGATATGCAAATAGATCCCAGATAGTTCTGCAAGTATTCCTGTGATACAAGTGGAATATATGTTAGTACATGTTAAAACACTTTAAGTAATTTGAAAGAAAGTGTACAACTTTGTGTGAAATTTAAGATAATTTTAAAGTCTTCTGACTTGGCTAACTGATTTTTACAATCAAATTTATTCATCCTAACTACCACTAAATATTTTTTTTTAGAAATGTCACTCTTCTTATATTAAATCAAGTTGAAATGGCTGAAAAAATATTTTAAAGCTTACAGCATGGGCAATTGCAAAGATGTATGTGTTAAAATGACAAGAACTCTACCTTAGTGATATTTAGTATAAAATTCTGCTAGCAGTTGGAATGTATACATGAAAAAAATGGTGGAATATAATCTTATGTAGCACATATATAGTAACTGAAGGAATGGCAAAAAAGGGGCAATCTACACAAAAATAAAGTATTATCATAGGCATGTATATAGCAATATTAAAACTTAGAACACATTTTCAGTTTCTTTTTAAACAAATAAATGGGAAGAAAGAACTTGCTTAACTATCTAGGACTTATTATTTATACACTGACAAGACCATTTTATTCTTACCACGAGAAACAAAATCAATTTCAACAAACTTCTTCAAAAATATATACCTCTAAACAGGTTTAAAGGATTTTATCTGTAACATTTACAATTTTCAACAAAATGGGATATTATTTCAGACAAGGTGTCTTTTGAATAAAACTTTACATCATTTTTAATATTAGTATCCTAAAAATACATCAACTAACATCGCCTTCAACATGAAGGAAACTTTGATCCATCGGGTTGATACTGCTCACTAGCAGAACGTGGGGAGGGGGAGGGGAAACAGTCCATCATCATCTAATCACTTGCGTTTGATTTATTGTTCTTAAGAGCCAACATTTAGCTAGCATGGGATAGAAATCTCTAAAGAACTATCTGTTCGTCATTTTGTCGTGTGCCTAGCCCATCCAGTTCTTTGTACTTGTGACATCAACTCGCTTCGGTTTGGCACTTTTTCACTCGTAGACCGTGTTATGAACGGTCCATTAACAGTACGTTGTTTTGGGTTAACTTCATCCATGCATAGCTGGCTTAATTGCACCATGGCTGAGTTCACGTCGTGTCCAGTTCGGCTCAACTGTCTTTGCACAACGGGAGACATGTGCGGCGACTGTCTGTTGCTGGTTGACGAGGGTGATGTTTCCAGAGACAGCATGTCTTCCGTGTTAATACGTCCTGCACGACGTTTCTGAGACGGAGGTGGATCCAGACGTGGAGTTCCGCTATTTTCTCCGCTACGATCATCTGACGGGACCGGCACGATCACTCTGAACCTGCCTTCCTCATCCGTCGTCGTTAGCGTACCGACTTGCGACAGAGGACGAATAAACTGGTTTCCACCTTGCATGTCGATGGAACTCTGTGCCGAATTGTGAACGGATGTTATATTCGGACTGACACGATTCTGTTCTGGAGTACTATGGCCAAGGGACGACAATCTGCTTGTGCTACCTCCGAGCTGAGGTGGCAACACCGATAGATTGGTGGTGCTCGAAAACTGGCGATTGAAAGTTGGCACCAAGTGTGTATTTTGAAAGGGCACTTGCTGAGGAGGCTGATAGGGAACGTTAACCGACGGGTAACTCATGACCGAGTACTGCTGCTGCGATTCAAATGACGGTGCAGAGGATGGTCGATATCCTAGATTCTGAAGCTTCTGCAAGATCTGCTGTTGAAACTGCTGTTGCTGTTGGTGTTGCTGCTGCTGCTGTTGTTGATCTTGGAAACTGAACGTGAAGATAGAGTTGGGTTGCTGCTGATGCATGGCCGGCCGCGGAGAGACTTGTGGCAGTACTGTCCGATTCTCGATCAAGGCTTGTTGCGGTAGCAGCGATGCCTGTTGTCTAAGAGCATCGATTTCTTGAAATTCTGGGAGATAGACTGGGGCTACAGTGGGTGTTTGGGGATCACACATTACCCCCATCTAGTAGAAAGACAGAAATCGTAAATCAGCAGAGTAAACAAAGGCCATGGGTGTCTATACACAAGAACAAGGAAAGATCAGGAGACTTTTTTCATATGATTCCAGCAAAATTTTTGCTGGCGTTTCAGCTTGAAATATCATTACATTATTTTTCTGTGCGCAGAAAAAAATACATATATGACAACATTTTTACACAATTCAAACATTTAACCCCACGTTCTGTGCATGCAATATATCAGATCATTATTAACTTACATATTAGAAAATATTATTTAATCTTCTGTGCAAATACATCAATTTTTAAAAATTCCCACCTTATGCATTATTACCAATATCAGTTAGTTTTAGGACATGACTATCTCCTTAAACATTTTCAATGTATGACTGATATATTTGGAATTGATATATTTGGAAAAGTCTTCAAGAACAAACTAATCAGACATTCATGAACTGGCTATTATCAACATTTTAAGAGAAGTCAATTCAAACTTCCATTTGGAAAAAAAAACATTAATTTTGATAAAAAGTGTGAATTTCCAAGTTAACAAAATGTATTGGCATTGCAATATGCCAAGATGCAACAAAAAAGTGAATAAAATAATTGTAAAGAATTACAATATAATAACAGCATACTTGAATATTTAGTTCAATGCAAATTTTCATCAGAGATAAACCTACTCTCGTAGCCAGGTTAATGCATTTCCTTGTTGCTTAAAGAACCTGCAATATCATGAAAAATAAGTTTTGCATTTCAACAATACACTTGAAAATACAGGCGATGATAGTAATGGTTTGCAGACATGGGCATCGAGTGGGGGAAATTGACATCGTTCATTTAAAGACAAGAATGCCAAAAGTTTGATACTCTTATTGTGATGATCAGACTTAAAGTTTATTTAGTTAGTATTTGAACAGAAAAATCAAAGTAAAAATGCATTGGATCGAAAACATGGAGTGAAAAATTTTGGAACAAGGTTATATTCTACCATTTCATCCAAAGAACAAATGGTTCCACAGTTTCCAAAATTATAATAATTACAGTTGTAGGTGAGAGGTCACACAACAAATGTATGAAAAAAATGCCCCTAATAATTAAAGCCTTTCGTGAACGAGATGTGCAAAAGTTAATATTAAAATGCATTTCAGTTACTAACTGCATAAAATGCAAAAGAAATAATAGAAAATAGCTGTGCTGGTATTCACTTGTTTGAGTCTCCCAATTTATATAATAATTATTATTGTTATTATTATTTCGAATAAAATTTATTTTTGTTAGTTTATAATATTTATTATTGTATAAAAATATTTATAACTGTGGTAATAATACTTATTATCTTTCTACTATTCAACTTTTATCATTTGCCCGATTCCCCTGCAAAAATTTCTGGCGACGCCCATGTATGCAGAATATTTTTATGCATTTTTATTTTTTTTCATATACTGCAAAGCTGTTTCTAGCATTGACTATGTATAATAATGATAAAATTGATGATAATAATAATAACAATAATATATCTCCTCTTTTATCTTTCCAAGTTCTAATACATAGATAAACCACTCCTTTGTCCAATTATAAATATAAACAACAGATATATATTGCACACAACAACAACTACAGACAGCCTTTTGATATTTAGCATTCAAATTCCTACTCAATACTCAAATTTTGCTCTGTATGCATGGATACCAAAAGAGTTCACTTACTTCACTAACAACTATGTCCGAAATTTTGAGTCCTGAAACCATTCGTCTGCAAAGACCTGTAAAAATAATGAAAAAAAAAATCTTTCTGTCTGGAGTTACTGCTTTGAGTGCTTCGAATTTATTGGAAAACTTCCCAGTTTTATTACAGAACAAATTATAAAGACAATTGTAACAAACAGCCTTAACATGAAAAAATAAATACACACAAAAGTATGTAAGTAGCAGTAATCATGCTTCAATGGTAATCTAGCATGCAATACACACATTTAAAAATAAAAAAAAATAAAAACTCCTCACCCAAGAAAAATACATAGCTTTTATAAGCTTACACAACACAGTTTGCTACAGTATAATTGCACATATGCAAGACAGTTTAATCCACCCATAGCGTTTAGTACAATCCACAAAATCATACCATGCACAATTTCAAATTCCTATAATTCTACAAAATGCGAAATACATGCTATTGTATGTTACGAAGTATCGAATAAAACCAATATACTTTATAAAGGAATAAAACATCTATTTTCCACACAATTTCACTCTCCTTTGCTTCCAAATATTAATTAACTATTGGAAGGAAACTGTGAAAAAGAAATTTGAAATCCAACAAATATATTTTAAATATTTCTCTCACTCTTTCATTTCTACATTCAGAGAAGTATGAAGAGCTTTTGTTATTTTCCATAAGGAATTTATGTTATTTATATATTTTCATATGTCATTTAATTGCCCATAGAGAAAATGTGTTTTTCAAAATAAACATTAATGCATAAAAGATATGTGTTGCAAATAATCAGAGTAAAACCTTCATATTTAATCTTATTCTGGATACTATTTGCTTACATACAAATTTTTATAACCACAGTTGCATGCTTTGTATTATTTTTATACTTAGATGTTTAAATATGAAGACATCTAGAATATCAAAATACCAAAAATGAAAATATTGTTTTTAAAATGACACCTGAAATATACCAAAAAAAAATTATGAAATACCAGGAATACGAAACTTTCTAGAAATATTCTATTTATAGTACCAAACTAATGAAAAAAGTGTCAACTATGGGAATAGAAACTGTGTGTGAAATATGCAGATTTCAATATTGTTTGTTAATGATGCAAATATTCTAAGTTAAACAAAACTGTGAAGTCATTATTCAAATAACTGTGAAGTAGATTGAAGGATAACCATAGGTTTTTAACCCATCACTCCTATTGTTGGGTCGTGTTATGCTTTTCTGCTAGATGCTACAGACAAAAGCTTTCAGTGGATATTAACAGCTCTAATGCCTATTTATGATTGTAGATCATTATAGGCAGTGTTTCTTGACATACTGTTGTTGCATACCACCAGAAAAAAAAGCACAGGTTATAGGTTTGATTTAACGAAGAAAAAAGTACTTTCTTTTTAGTGTACACATTATTTATGGCTATCATTATCAAGATGAATTTTAATTTACATTTGCTGAAGGTGTGTTTTAAATTTAAAAAAAAAATCTGTGAATAAAATTATAGCATAATTGAAATTCACTTCTTGATCAAATATATAATAATTCCATTTTACTTTTTGTCAAAAAATTACATTATTCACCTATCGATTTTGGCAACTCGACAAGGATTTGGAAAACTAACAATATTTTGTGGAGAAAATTATTACTGCAGGTGTACATGCCGTAGAATGCAAATGTAACCAACACTACATTTGTACATGTCAAAAGCATCAGGACATATCATCAATAATTCAAGTTTTTTTACACAGGTCTAACAGACAAACCCCAAGTGATACAAAAAGAAACCTATGAAAACCTTCACTACAATCAAATGCCTCTGTAAGAGGGTATCAATCTGTTGTGCTAAAATGGTTGATGTCAAAAGACTGGTCCTATGTTTGGGGGAAATATATCTATTTGAATGAGCTAGTAGTTTGGAGAACAAGGTTAATTGTATCAGTGGAACAACATTAAAGTTTCATTAAACTTTTAGTAAACTCAATCTGCTGGAAAAGGAGGAGGAGGGATATTAGAGTAGCATGTTGCAGACAAACATATTGTTATGTATTATACTGTGCAAACCATTACAAGCATATGCATCTAGTTATGCTTTATATACATATTTACCTTAATGGGATACTTGATGCACTGTTACAGTAAATGTAAATTTTTTGTTTGACGTTCACTTTTTACTCAGATAGGGTAATCAGAAATGGACTCAGTTTTGAAGTCAGATTTGAACCACTGTACACTATGTCTCCACTGGAGATCAAACATAAAACCCCTCGAACACAATGAGGTAGCATTGCCACTTTAATGCAGTTTACACTTCAAGCATGATAATTTATGAAATATGCAAACAGAAGTTTCAAACTTGAGAAGTTTAAAACATCAGATAATAGAACTCAAAACTACACAATTCTGGTTCAGTTGCAGGAAAGGGTGTGAAACATAGATAAATAATAATCATAATAATAAGAGGTGGGAGATCATTCATCCAGTTACGGGGTGACGTGTGGTCAGCATGGCGAACCCCCAGTTGTTGTAGGTTTTCTATGACCGGTTATGCTACTCATTCAGAGCTCCATTCATGAAAACGGCCAACAGTCTATGTGAAATCTCAGGAGAAAAGTTGTTACGCTTCCCCTGGGAGAGACAAACCTGTGTGCACCTTATAGCTGAAGCCAAAAGCTTGCACCTTAGACTATGGTGCAGGACAGACAATAATTATACTAGTTGTTATTCAATATTGAATGCAAAATTGTACTTGGCATAATCAAAGATAGAGTTCATTCATAACATTATGCTGCATAGTGTATGGAGTGGTGAAAAATCAACTATAATCTTTTATGAACTGCTCAGAGTTCAACAATAAATTTAATTTTACTTCCAATGGCAACACTTTATGGCCAAAGACAAGCTGAATCATGCTAGCATGGTACTGTACTTTGGCCACTTCTATTCATGAATCAAGTTTCTAGTTGCTTATACACGTAAGTATATGTTACATAAAACATGGATGTCAACAAACAATCTTAATCAGGAAACAAACAAAAACAGCACAAACCTTTTTTTTTGGAAGACAGCATCAGCAAGAATAAAACATATAAACACTTGATGGGAAAATTCTTACCTGAGGTACCAGAGTTACTTGCGGAGTTGAAGCCGAATGTTGTCCCTGGTTGATTTGCTTCTCGAGATCTTGTAGGTGGGCTACGAGGGCTTGAATGTGATCCAACAGTTCTTTGTTGTGAACAAGCAACTGGTGCGTTCGAGCCTACAATGCATTAAAACCACATCAAATGCTTTCTTTCAATACTGTCTCACAAATGTGAAACACACATTCCTAAATTGCTAATGGATGTCATCCATTGATAATTGTAAAATTATTATAAATGCCAGCACCGAATTTAAAAATCTTACAACTACATTAAATAAAGGGCTGGAAGAAAAACTTCTTTGATCTCCACAATATGCCCAGGTGCTATTATAGAAAACAAACTCAGATGATATTAGCCATGCAAGATTTACTTTGAAGATAAAACAATAGAAAGGAATGTTATTCTTACTGTTTTTTGACACATCTACTATGGTAGCAATAGCTGAACAAACCATCACTAGAAAAATCTTCTCTAAAAAAGGTCAATAATTACCTGCTGCATAAGGGTATTTTTGAAAAATTTGGTCTGAATGTATATTATAACACATCTGAATCAACATTTCTACATTAGACACCATGCATTAAACTAAAAAAACTAGGATATGTATTACATGATTGTACATGATTCTATTTTATATGAAGGATCTACTATTAAATTTAGTGGTATCAAATCTACTATCAAATTTAGTGGTATCAATCAATTTATCATATAAAAACTAAATATAATAAAAAATTGCTACACTTGCCACAGCATCACTATTTTTTTAAAATTAATTTACTGAAAAAATTAAAATATGAATGAATGAATGAGTTAACATTTTTGGATGCGTCAACATGTATGGTCATTTTACACCCTTCAAAATATGCGAGAACAATATCCTCTTATTCATAACCCTTACCTTCAAGTTTAAAAGTGGTGTAAAGAGTCCGCTGAGAAACGTTAAAGGAGCAAGGTTGTATAGGGATCTGCACAGGACATACACAACACATTCAAAAGGTTAGGAGAAACTAAAAACTTCCTCAGAAACAGTGTAAGAGGCTCGCTCTGCTCAAAAAGCTAAAAACATTTTGTTAAAGTACTTACTATCATCATTTCCTAACATGGATGATAAACAGTTGGGAAGATTAAAAGTTTGTCTAAGGAAAATAAAATTGGCACAGTCAATAAGAATATGCCGAACACTTAAAATAATTTTACAGATACGACACATTGGAGCATCCAGCCATTGCATTCCTCCATTTTTTCATGATCTAGAGAGTAACGTGTATATATACTGGGTGTCCCAAAAGTAAAGTAGGATTTTAATTGTGTACCATTTTCCCCCGCAGGGTTGGCAGTGTTCTGAGAGGTCACATGTTGTAGGAAAAACATTGCGGTTAGTAAATATGGAGCGCTACATGACGAAGGAGCGAGTGACGATCGTTAAAATTCGTTACAAGTACGGAAACTGTGAGCAAATTACCTGACATTTTCAATAGGAGAAGCGCCCCAAATGAAACAACTGTGCGACCTCACACCATGCGATTTTTCTCCTCTGGGGATTCATTAAGTCCAAAGTTTATGCTGCGAAGATAACAATGATTCCTGAATTGAAAGCAGAAATTCAAGGAGCTATCGATGGCATTGAGTCACAGTTATGCGAAAAGGTGATTCAGAATATTGTAAAAAAAAATTGTGTGTCAAATGTGTCATGGAGGACATTTTGTCAGATATTCTCTTCCACATTTAATGGGAATGTTCACTCTTTCATATAATGTAATAACTTTGGCAATTAATAAATATATGAAATGTTTTTTCCTTAAATTAAATCCTGCATTACTTTTGGGACACACAGTACACACAGAAAATTGTATGTACTTTATGTTTGCATTAAAATAAATTGAGATTTATATACATGAAAACATTCTACATTGTTTTTCCTATGAAAATTAATGGTTACCTGTGCTTCTAGTCTAGCTGCTGTCTCAGCTGCCAGTTGGTCTCTCAGCAAGTGTACCTGTGCTACTGCTGCCTGAGTTTGTTGCGTCTGCTGCTCCAACTGCTCCCTTAGCAGCTGGAGTTCATGGTGAGCACTCAGAGGAGTTCCCGCGCTTGGTAATGATTCGGTAGCTTTCAGTGGTTCACTCAGTGGTGACGTGTATGTCTCACCTCCAGTCTGAAACAAAAATCAGCTTGTATACTGACCTGACGTTGGAACAGTTTTCAAGCAGTGGCGTATGTTGGTTTTAACGAGTGGGTAATCTCAGACCCTTGATTCATCCACCCACTCCTGAAGTCTCCCTGCAAATTTACCTCAGCATCCATACAGGATTTATGAATATATATGTGGAAAATTTTACCTTATTGTTGCGACCACTATCAATTAATTGTTGTGATTGAAGTTAATCTACGTTTAGAATTTCAAATAATAAAACAAGAAAGTATAATAAACCTAATAAAAAAAAACAGCCTGTAACATACAACATGAAAGGAATGTGCTAGTGAAATAAAAAACCCTCAATATTAATCGAAGTGTAAAATTCAAGTTACCCCAGTACCCAGTTATCCATGCATTCCCGATTTTTATTTCTATACATGGAAGTATAAGTTCAGACCTGTGTCTGTGGTACAAGAGATGCTATACTGGCCTACCTGCATTAACGATTTGCAAATTCGAAAAGATCTTGTTCCAAATATTGTCACATGCAAATGCTCAATTATATCCTTTGCCTTTAACTTCAGTAAGGGCCTCCCCGATTGCACAGTGATAGCATCGTTGTCTTGTAATCAAGGGGTCCCGGGTTTGATACCTGGTGGAGGCACATAGTGGTTTGGATCCCACTTTAAACTGTAGGTCCAGTCCCAATTAGGCTTACTGTGCATAAAGTGTACTTAAAACACCAAATCAATCCAATCCAATTTAACTTCAGTAAACACACCACGAGCATGAATACTAAACCACTAACACATAAACAAATAATACATTATCGAATCGCCAATAGGAACACCAAGTACAAGACAAAACCACATTCCACATGCATCCAATTTCTTGCGCCAATCTTCTGTTGCGTTCCTGCTTGATTCAGAATGAAATTCCCTATGGATGCTCAAAATTCCCCCTTTCCCAGCTTTAAATTCCCTGCGATGCGAGAGGTTCTCCAACTTGGAATCATTGTGTTTTTTCTTTATATATTTTACATTCATACATCTTTCATCTATATGATCACTATTAATCTAAAGAGGGGAGAAAAGGAACGTAAATTAACTAATATATATATTTTTCTGATAGCTTTCCCTTTCAAAAATTATTCACTTCCCTGAAAGAAGTACTCTCATTGGTTTTGAAGGTTACAGAGAGAAAGTATTCATGCATTTTAAAATACAAATGGAAAAAAAGCAAGCATATAAATAGTTTAATTACTTCATTGATCGATTGATTACATTGTTATTTTACGTCGCTTTTCTGCCACTTTAGGCTAATCATGACGAGTGATATGAAATTAGGGACATTTACAAAGAGCACCCATGTCCAGGTCGGTGTTCGAACACTGGAGCTCTGGTGTCGTATGGAATAATGCAAACCACTCCGCCACGGAGGTTGGTGTAATTTCTTGAATATCTAGTTTAAATTTTAATTTATTTAATTACCTTGATCTTCAATATTTAAGCTTTTCCCCTTTGACAAATTCTGTTCAAGCAGCAGAGAAGACAGAAGCAAATGTAAAATGAGAATTAACATATAATTGGTTCGCAAATGTTGTTCAGATTTCCCTGTTTCTCGCGCACTTCAAGATGTATTTTCCCTTTTCAGCAGTGGCGTCGCGTGGAGTAAATCCTTGCGTGTTCACAGCCAGACTAAAATCAGACAAAATTTACCCTCCGCCCTTTACTTAGACCGAGGGGGGTACAAACACACAGAGAAATAAATTATTGATCACCATCGCAGAGAAGAGAACAGTGAACCTAAGCTAAGATTTTTTTTCTTCCAGTGATTTGCCAAATGTCGAAGAAAAGCAACATCAAAGAAAGAATATAA
Organism: Lepisma saccharinum; assembly: GCF_977018435.1. Lineage (NCBI taxonomy): Eukaryota > Metazoa > Arthropoda > Insecta > Zygentoma > Lepismatidae > Lepisma > Lepisma saccharinum. The sequence continues at coordinate 8,484,821 of NC_139233.1, forward strand.
CAGCGCGTGTTTTATCGAGGATACGAACCAGGGACCATGTATTTGTAGCGTATTGTGTAGACACTTTGCCAGAGTGCTTAGCGAAAATACATTTTCAAAATACAGGCCAATTTTAATTTATTGCGAATTAATGTGTGTGTTTAACACACACACCCTTTCCCTCTGTCACCCGTGAAGACTCCCTCAAAAACATGGTAAAATTACATGGCAAAAATTATTTTGCAAATTTGGTTCGGATCCCACTTTAAACTGTAGGTCCAGTCCCGATTAGCCTTCCTGTGCATAAATTAGACTTAAAACAAGAAATCAATGAATCAATCTTTTGCAAATTTGAATTATTGAAATTTCTTACTTTTCTCCTAGCCGAACCCCGTGGCAGAGTGGTTAGCACAGTGCCCTACAACACTAGGGGTCTAGGGTTCGAATCTCAGCCAGGGATATTCCTTGTCAGTGTCAGTTTCATCATGTCATTACTCATCCTCATCTTGGCAATTAGCCAAAAGTGGCAGAAAAGCGAAGTAAAGTAAACCAAACCAATAAACAATTACTTTTCTCTATATTTTAGGTTTGGAAATTCCTTTTCTTGCTCCTGAGAATTAACATCATGATACCGTCGAATATGTGATTATCTTTTTAAATAGCTATTTGTAACTTCACAGCAGTGTCCCAATATTTCATTCGTAAGTCTCTGGCAGTGCTCAAATTTCATGATGAGAATTGCAACTCGCGATACTTAAAAATTATTGTTTTAAAGCTTATCTGTAGGAGTTTATAACAATTATAATTTCTTTTCTAAAAAATGTAACTGGTAATCCATACTCGTTTTACATGTGTGCCAAGATAAATATTATTTTCTGCTAACAGTGTCTTAGTCTTCTTTCGTTTTGACTCATGTCAATTATCAAAGATTTAAGCAACACATTTTAATTATCGATGTAAATCTGCTCATTTTGGTGATGTAGTGTTTTAGAACTTAAAACCTTCGCCATGCAAGGTTTTGGGTACGCGACAACGGAGTTGTTGAGGAGGTTTGCGGCCTTATTTTTTGGTGAAATGTATTGGAAAAGAAATATATTAGGCTAAAATATCGAAGATCTTAGGAATTACTATAACAATGCACACAGTGCACATTATATCTTAACTACTGCTTACTTTTCCCCAATACAGAAGCTAAACGAAACGAAAAAGAAAATACCTCGTCCCTCCGGCGCTATCGGCATTTTCAGAACAGTTGCTGCCATCTGTTGCGTGTTATTTCGAAAGGCGCACGTGCTCCGATCTCCAATTTTCCCCCTTGGTTTCTCTCGGCTCATTCGGCAGAGCCAGCAGACCTACAACACAGGAAGAATACAGCAGAGGGAGTTCATAGCGCCAGGTTTGTGCCGGGCTCTCGCTGCCTAACCTGGTGAGCTTTTATTGTCAACAGTCGGGGGAAATTGGGAAATCTGAAGCATTGTGAAGACTTTATGAACGAAAAAAGCTGATTTGTAAAATAAGTATATTGAAATGTAGTGTTTTATTATGCAGAAAAGAAAACAAATTTAAAATTTTCCGTTTTCGGTTAGGGGTTTGTGTGTCCCGTGAACCCCCTTCAGGCGACGCCTCTGCTTTTCAGTACGTAATTTGTGGACCCAGAATTCCCGTCCCTAAGAAATTTCCCTGTCGTAAACAACACAGCTCCTACGCTACAAGGGGCCATCGGGGAAGAATGGCAGAAGATGGCGCCAGCCGAGGGAAGGGCAAAGGTTCTGGGGGTGGAGAGTGCAACTGGCGACTCTCTCTCTCTCTCTAGGAGGAGGTTACCTGGCCAGGGAATCACCATGCCTGAGAAGCAGTGTTTCCTTCCCCTCTCCCCTCACTCCCCGCCAAGAGATTTAAAGGGAGCCGCTGGCTATGGGTGGAATCTCACCCTGCCGAAAAGAGTCAACCAGCTGGAGAAAGGCTCTCGGACATTCCGCGGTAAACGGTTGAAAACATTCGCGCGCTGGAAGGAAAGAAATATATGAATGAAAGGTTGGTTGGAAAGAATATTGCGAAGAAATGAACAACAACTTTTTTAAAAATTATAGCCGGTCATCTCCGATTACCTAGCTGACCCAGAGTATACGCCGCTGTTTTCAAGTGGCATCTTAAGTAAATTATTCCGTAAATCTATTGATTCTATCTTAAGAAAGAACCGTCCGTGCCACAAACATGCAGGATAAAAATGCTAATTTTTGAGGGCATTGAAACAAGGCCTTGACGAGCAAAAATATATATATAAACTGCTGTTACAACAGATGGTATAAAAACCTATGCAGACCTGCGATTCCTGTACCGCACTCCCGCGAGGAGGGGAGGGGTAGGGTGAACCATGCTTCCTTATGGCCCGAGCTGAACTGATCGAGGGGATGGTGCGCGAAGGACTTTAGTCGAAGGTTTTTTTGTTTGTGGTCGTTCTATAGCTTGCACGTGCCTCAGACATACGTTCTCAAACATTGTTAAAATCCACTCTTTATGTCACTCATGTGGAAACGCTCACTGACGTCCAGTTTCAAGAGACCACTTCAAACTTTCTGTAGGCATTCTGGTTTATGTATATGATTATATTTGACGTGAAAGACATATTAATACAAGTTAGTATGATGTTAACCAGTATTATGCTATTACTTTTAAGAAAAACTTGTGTGTTATATTTTGTGGACAAGTTTGTTCTATTCTCTACTTGGCAGAAAGTCATCCAATAGGGCCAATAGCTAACAATTGACTCGTTGACCATAACGTAAGTCACTTCAGTAACAAACACTGTATTTAGGCTGATGTTTTTTCTATTGAAGTAAAAAGAAAGTCAATAATGTTGCCCACGAGACGAGTCGAGACTTTGGTCTGTCCCGTCCCGTCTCGTGAAAATGCTGTCTCGTCTCGAAAATATTCGTTTGTCCCGTCTCGTCCCGTCTCGTCCCGTCTCGTTTTGTCTCGTCTCGTCTCGTAAAAGTGATCCGGGATATCATGCCAACAAAAGTCAAAAGTAGCAGAAACACAATATTTTTCCGGAAAGTGGGATAAAGCTCCAAATAGTTTACCCATTGCGTGGTGAGAATAAATAAGGTTCGTTAATCACGAGGACATTAATATTAAAAATGCAGTTTGTTGGTTACTGATTGCTAGGTATCTTATGAAATCTACTTTGTGTTTTTTCTCGTTTCCATACAACTGTCTATGCATCGTACATAAGTGAGTGCTCTTTTTCATTACTGCTATACCTTTTGGAAGTCTTCAAGTGTTTTCCACTAGACCTTCTTTCTTTCTGAATGTCGAACTTCCGTGCACTATGAAAATGTACATTTTCTCTTTAAATTCTAAGCTTGGCGCTGGGAGCAACAAAAAAGTTTTTAAATGTGTAGTACGAACACAAAAGACTATTTAAAATTTCAATACTTGTTATATTACAAATAGAAAGCATTTATTGTTCTTAATATTGTTAAACATCTTCTATGATATAAGTTTCAAAAAGTGTTTCTTTGTGATATTGTGCTGTTTCTTACGCTCAGCTTATGACGCACATACTTTGTTTTCCCTTGTCCGGTACCACCACCGCTTGATCTAGGCACGCATCTAGAAACATATGTCGGGGAAGGTGTCCGAGCTAAGTGTTTCAGAAAAAATTATAATAATAACATTAACGACAACAATTAAGCAAATGTTTAAATTACTACATTAATTTAATTCATAGGTCTATTCACTTGAATATGTAAATTAATTAATTCTATTATTGTTATTACATGCAATGTTACAAAGATGGTACAAGGATTAATGTCAAAAAAGGTGATGAATTGAAGATTTGCTGAATAACAAAAAAGGATGTTAAATCCAGTCTTCGAGAAAAAAAGTTCCTAATTAATATTTCTGTACATAAATCTTCATTGATACTGTCATGCAAAGCCGTATGATCCCAATAGAATCCTTGTTTTCTAGTAAGTTCAGCAGGAATAAGTAACCCTCGATTATGCTAAACAAATATATTTTTTTGTTTAGCTAGAGCAAGGCTCCAGGAGGATGCAAGAAGCCGTTCCTGCAAAAGTGTATGTTTTAAGAAGCGAAGAAACGTAACAAAACCACCACGTATGGAAGGCAAACCTGCATTAAGTTTATATCGCACGTTTACAGAGCCGCGCCTCCTGAAGTTATAAAAATCCCAACTTGATTGATTCTTTTAGACATGCTATAGTTGAAAAAAATATGTTTAGATGCACCAAAAGTGCATCATTATCAGATTATGCATATAACGTGTTATTGGAATCAACATATTTGTGTAAATTGGGTGCCTCCCCGATGGCGTAGTAATAACATCGAGGTCTTGTAATGAACGGTCCTCGCGTTCGATACCCAATGGAGTCACAAAGTGGATCGGATCGCACTTTAAACTGTAGGTCGGTTCGCGATTTAGCCTATTTGTGAATCAAGTGGATTTAAAAAATAAAATAAAAAAATATCAACCTTAAGAATATTCGAATCCACTAATTCACCCGCAGGTAAGTCAAATTTCACGTATCCCTCTTCATCCTCGTTCATAGACTTCCTGCAATACCTTGTGAATGTGTGTTATATCCCACCAGGTGCGAGAAATGTGCAGAGTTATTCTTTCCCTGTACTGCGTTACTTCTTTTCATAACAGTAAGGCTAAATTCTCGTTTTATCTGAACTTTTAAAAAATGTGCAAAATACGTCTCTATCTTTAAACAACCACCCTTTCTCATGTATGTGTAAAATAATCCCACTCTGTCTCAGAAAACCTCTTCCTATGATCAAATGGCGGAAACAACTCTCAAGTCTCAACAATTATAAATTTATGCTTAAATTTCCTATCATTTATACAAACAGTAGCACATATCACGTCCTTTGGTGCAACACTGTCAACAGCTAATGTTACTTTCCTCGTCTTAATCAATTTACTTCCAACCAGTGACGGCGCCAGGGAAATGTGACTGGGGGGGGGGGGGGGGGGCGGAAGGCTGGCAACAAAATATTGTAAGGGGGCAGTCACATTAAAACGCCCGAAAACACTACACATATATACATATATAATAATAATTATTATTATTATAATTATTATTATATTCATGTATGGTGTTTTGTGTTTGTCTTTTATTTAGAGTGGACGTTTACTGCCTAAATTTACTTCTTGATTACGAGTTTATCTCTACATGATTCGTTTTAATAAAGACATTAATTCTTTTTTATTGGTAAGTTGCGTTGTCTCTAGTGGCCTATTTCAGTATTGAAAGACATTCATAATTTTATAATTCATCGTCTTCCTTGAGATGAAACTACTGATATAAATATTTAAGTTATAAGATAATAATATAAATGACGAAAAAATGCTTCGAAGAGTTTAATTTTCTTGGAAAATAAACGTTACGTTGGAAGAAATTAATCTTCTTAAGTATTAGAAACAATGTGAGGCACTTAGTGAAGTGCAATTCTCCCGTAGGAGAATTCTGCTCTATGTTCTTTGGAGAACACATTGCCCACCCTTGGTACGTCCAGGACTTGACATTTCTTCTCAATGGCGAGAACAGCCAAATGAGGCAGTTTGCATCCAGCATCCTGTTTCGAGCAGGCCTTTTCAAAGATTTTAAGGATAACCATCTTCGTAACGCTGAAGAGTTTTGGGCAAAATTTGTGTTTCACCTTTCAGGAAATGTTATCACAGGATAAAAAATCAGACAAAGGTTACAGTTATCTCATAATTCAAGAAATATTCTGACCCTGGCATTACTTACTCTTACTCTACCACTCCAACGTATGTCTGTGCTACCCAATTACAGGCACCTATGGAGTTCGTGGGAAGAAGTTCTTCGATTTTGATATGTACGAGAAAGAGCGAACCTGCATCTAATGATTGAAGAGTGGCAAATCCTAATAAGCGTTCTTTTACCTACCCGCGATATGTTTTGAATCGAATTTTAAGTGTAATTTGCATTTTAAGGTTCACGTTCAATACATTTCCAAATAATATCCCCTCATTAACTTCAAGAGTATCGAAGAAATTCCCTTTGTTAAGGTTTTCTCAGACTCATCATCTCGAAATTCAAGTCCCTGAATAGTAAGAAACCGCGATGAATCCACAACAACTGACATGTAGTGTCGGGTTTTTGTTCAATCACCTTTGGTCCTGGGTTCGATACCCAGTGGAGGCACTTTAAACTATAAGTCCAGTCCAGATTAGCCTTACTGTGTATAAAGTGGACTTAAAACATTAAATCAACTAACCAACCAAATCTTGAATCAACTTTGAATGTCTTTTAATAATTAGCGTTGTCACTGACGACCACGATTAGAATAATTTGCCCGTACTACAGATGATGTCTTGTGGTCTTGACAATATTCGTGATGTTTTAAAACCATCCACATTCAACACTTTTCCCAGTTCTTAAGACTGGTTAAAACTTAGGTTAATCTCGGCTATTACAGGACATAAATGAATGAGAAATAGTGAGAAATCACCTATGCCCAGGTCGGCGCTCGAATCTTGAAAGAAAGTCACACACATAGCAATATACGTATATACTAAAACAAATCAATGTTTGTTAATCAAGTTGGTATTATAAGCAGGAAAGTGATATCATGCAGAATACACCATTTTGAAAAGGTGAAAATCGTCATACTCTTATAAATGAACTCTCTTATTATTCGATATTTCATTAACTTCAGTTGAGGTGCCGGGGGGGGCGAAGTGTCTGACATGGGGCGTCCCCTTGCCTCCCTCTGTCGTCGTTACTGCTTCCAACCCTCTAATAACTTCGCTGCTGATAGCCTCACCTTCGAAATGGAAGCTTGTGTGTCGGAGAATAATACAAAGAACTTGTGTTCACTGTCCCTCTATCATTCAAAGTCTGCCGTTTTCCTTTTCAGTTTTTCCTGCAAAACGTCGTCAGCAAGCAAACCAAATTACAGAATTTTTATTGCCCCTCCCTTTAATCAACCTTCATACCTACTTCAGGCCTGGATTTATGGCAGTTACCCCGCTCCTGCAGGTCAACCTCGCCCCTATGTTTGGTGATTGCCCCCTGAAGCAACGGTGTCCATTGTTCAAAGCGAAACCTCTGTCAGTAGGGAACGGCGAAAAATAGTCTCGGAATACACCCTGGCCATAAACAGGTTCCCGCCACCCTGACATTGCTGTCAGCTTCCCTCTGAAACTTGGTAAAACTACTTTGTGAAATTTGATTTGAAGGCTAAATTCACAGAATTAAAATAACAGCTACACATTCCTTCATCTGATTTACATAAAGGATAATCGGGACTATACCCACAGTTTAAAGTGGGATTCAAATCACTATGTGCCTTCACCGGGTATCACACCCGGGACCTCTTGATTACAAGGCGACGACGCTAACACTGCACCATCGGGGAGTCCCCTCGTAGAACAACGTTTTCTTCTACGGCGATTATACAGAACTCTGTGCTCTTCTTCATTTGAAATCTATTCTATATCAGACTCGGTATTTTGTTATTACAATCCAAGGAATAGTATTCTCCTTAAATAAGAAATAAATAAATAAAAAAAAGCATTGGAAATAATCTTCAAACGGACGTAAAGAAATCTAATCCAACCACCAGTAGATTGCCTGAGGGAAACAACAAGAATTTTCTGAACAAAGACATTTCCGAAATTTCCATAACATTCTAATAATTTCGCAACCCGTGCAAATAATCATGTGGTAAAATTTTGTCATGGTTCCCTGTAAACACTAAAATCACCAAATTAGTTATTTCCATATTTCCCGTATTTTCTCCTCCTCTTTAGCTCTCAGCTGTTCGGAGTGGGATAATGCAAGATTATTTGTCCCTAATTATCTCCTTCTCTTAGTATTGCTAATATCTTGGATTCCTTAAAAACTTTCCAACAACTCCTTATCAATTTGTACTGCCATGTTTCCTACAATGTTTTTCCTACATCCTAATAACTTCACTTCTGTACACCCTTTGATGTAAAAATTAAATAATAATAATAATAATAATAATAAACCCTATCCGTCGGTCCGTTTATCTTTCCAACCTATAAATCTGAGACTATTTTTACAAGATAAACCTCGGACGCAGACATTCCACGATCTTTTGGCACCTCCTTCCACCTTCTCTACCTGCCATTTTACTTGATGTTATTCAGAATTGTATTAGTATCTGGAGTACTATCGTAACATAAAGTTATTAACCTGGAATAAATTGAAACAAATGGGGAGTATCGTTGTGATTCGAAAGAATATAGAAAATAAGTTTAGGTATTCAATTCATTCATTACTCTCTCTAGAATAGTCTTCTTTTGACTTAAAACACGCTTATCAACGTTTCTAATTGAAATACTTTATTCCAAGCAAACAAGTATTTGCAACTGATCAAATATTTTGCTTTTATTTTTTCGAGACATTCGAGACGAGACGAGACTTTTCAAAAGCCGTCCCGTCCCGTCTCGTGTCTTGTCTCGAAAACGAGACGAGAAAGGCATTCCGTCTCGTCCCGTCTCGAATTTCAAAAAGCTTATCCCGTCTCGTGTCTCGTCTCGAAAACGAGACGAGACACGAGACGAGACGGGACATGTCCCGTCCCGTGAGCAACACTAAAAGTCAAGCTACACTGAAAAATAACACTGTTCAATCAGTACAATTTAGGTTTACAGATTTGCATGAGTTTTTGCAAAGATACGTAGACTTCTTATGATGTTATACATAAAAAAGATAAAGTCCCCCCCCGTGCTTTGCACCACGCCATGAAGGCGTATAGGGGGTGTGGAGTTAGGGCCCCACACTTTCTTTATCACGACCGAAGGTGGGGGTGATGTGATCAGCACAACGCTCCTGGCTGCCTTTACCACCCAGAGTTTCCTCCAGGTACCCACTTTATACGACGCTGGGTGGGCGCCGGAGCCGCTTGAACAGGTGGAAAAATCCAGGTCCCCCCCCCCCCCACCGAGGAACGAACCCGGGTCTCTCGCCTAGTAGTCATACGGCCTAACGACTGAGCTACCGCGATAGCAGACAAAGTGTATAAAAACGACAGAGCGTTAAGTGGTCAAATCATCATATCTGTAGCAGAGGTTTAGGGTTCGAGTCCTAGCCTAAGAATGTGCATTTCATTGTGCGAGTGGCTTCATCAGTTTCATCTAATCACCATTCATCTTCATCATTGCCATTACCAAAAGCTAGCCAAAAGCAACGTAAAATAAGAAAAACCAAATCATACACCTTCCTCTGTCTTAAGATAGACCTGCGTGTATGTTTGCTTCATATTACCTTAATTTGTTTTGCTTTCTAGCAGAATAATTTACAAATGCACTGTAAGTACATTTGTTTCTTTTTAATTTGCTTTCCTATTGTAATAATTATCTACTTATCTTAGCGTCAAGGAAGTCCTTTCATTTCAGTCAGATATAAAGAATGTCATAAGAACGACAGGGGTAAGCCATACAGACATATATCTGACGTAGAGCATGGCGCAGGATGGTTTTGAGAAGAATGTGAGACTCACAAGTCAAAGGAGGCCATGCTTTTACAATAAAATGGACTAAATGAAATGCGACAATTAAGAAATTAGTGGAAATGTCCATCTCATCTTTTGCAAACATAATACAAATTACATGTATACTAAATTAATTTACGTGTTCAACGAAAACTAGCACTCAAATAAGATACCTATTTCAGCTGCCAGTTGGGCTCTCTAGTACGAAATTTTGTTGTGTATTAAACTGCTAGTGGACTATCCAGAAGACTTCTATGTTTAGTAGCGTGATTTTACCATATTTACATTTGTCTTGCATTCATTGCCTTTTCATTAGGAAAGGGTGGGGGGTAAAACCCCACCCGAGTACGCTATATAACTACGTATGCAGAAGAGGCGATATTTCACATTCGACTTCTTGCCTCAACAAAAAACGGCCGATTTTAGGTTTTCCTCTGCTCGCCCTCAATGGCTAAATCCTTCCTCCACTCAACAGTTAACAGATTGGATTCGCAGTGGCAACACTGCACCGCACAGTATTCTAGATTAGAACAATGATAGCCACATGAATCTGATCGTGGAAATCCAAAAATAAGATAGTCTCCCCTATGAATGACGCCTCAATATACAATATACAGTGGAAGAGGTTTCCGTCGCAAGACGAGCTTCAAAGCATAAAAATGCTCATCACATTCCTGCGACTTCATAGTTTATACCAGCTGACTGTGAAATATTTTGGCGCTCTTTCAGCTTCCTCTTGTCTGCTCGTTACCTGCAGCCAAGGGTTCTCCCGATGCAGTGAAAGAAATGTGCAAATTTCCTTTAAATTATATTCGGCGGAGTACGAATTATAGGGGAAGGGGGAGGAATTAGCAATTCCTAATTGCCACTGGTACAAAGGTAAAGTTTCATCCCCGCCAGGGATAATTTCATCCTCCCCATTCATGCATTTGTAACACAAAAATGTCCAAATGCAAAACTGCAAAAAGCAAGTAACTTTCTCGCGTTTTCAAACGCCACAAGTAGGGGCTACAATAATTAACCTCACTTGTAAAACTGGCAGTAGGCACGTAGCTAATTTTAGGGGCAGGCTTTCAGTGTCTATGTTGGTAACTATCCGCAGGTTAGAAATAAAAGTTTTCAATGCGAAAGTAAGCGACGGTTAGGTAATTGGAATTTCGCAAGAGGAAGTTAAGTGCGCCATTTCTTTGTAGAATTTCAAACATGGCACGATTCGTAACGAGCTGCTAGCCTTAGCGACTTGGAAATACATGCTAACAGCACCAAACCTGACCTGCCTAACCTATCCATGTATGCATATATATTAGCTTAAACAAAACTTAAGCTGCCAAAGCTATTTATATGCTTATTTATGACATTATATGCCTACGTGGATAGGTTAGGTTTGGTGCCGTTAGCATACATCTCCCAAGTTGCTAAGGCTGTCGCTAGCCGCTCGTTGATTCGTAGTCTCATCCGATGAGTCCCCTAATGAGTACTGTAGAAGCGTCGAAATAACGACTTGGGTGAGTAGTGCTATTTTTTTTAAAACAGTTTCTCATCCAACTTGTTATTAGCGTCAATTACTTCCTTCTTACTTGACACATTGATAACATTTTATAAACATACAGAAACAACCAACTGGCAGTGCATACCAATCTTAATTTTAGAAAGCAATCGCCCGTCACGACAAAATATGAACTTTCAACAACCGTTGCCAAAAACTTCTCAAGACTGCCTCTCATTTCTTGTTACAACAATGATGAATTTGACATCGATTAGGCTTTTTCTCAGGTTTTCAAATTCCTTCCTCACCTTATTCAATCCAGACAACGTTCTACTGTTGGAACAATTAGTACACTTCCCAGAAGTTAATACGTCAAAAGCGAACGACCCCATGTTTTCCCCTCGTCGCGACGCCACTTTACGCATTCTTTCGTGAGCGCATGATTTACGAGCGGCACAGAGTGGATCTGGCTACGGCCATAAAGTCTACAATAACTTCCAGCCACAGCGCAATTTAGCTATCTGATGACCCTAAGCGATTCTTTGGCACAAGAGTCCACCACTGTTGCCAGCCATTCAGGAGCGTTGTCCCAACGTTAGCAGCAAATATCACCATAGTCCTTGCATGTAGTGGCGGCGATAATGGCCCCGCATACCTCGCTAGACAAGGAAATTCTTGGTAAAGAGTGGATTTAAACGGTTGGTTTCATACTGCAGTAATTGTGGAACATTTGTTCTAACTATTGGCAAATTTGTACATTTTTGAGCGGCTCCGAGAAATAGCATGTAATCACGTGCAAAGATGGACGTTCGGAAGGCCGCCAATGTCAACTTAAAAGCATATGAAGGAGTTGTAGCTTTCCTGGCGACATGATTCGAACAAGTGTTCTCGAGTTACCAGCTACGTTAAATCGGCGTTAGCATCTAACGTCCCGAGAACATTGCGAGAACACTTGCTCTAAAAGCATATATTTATTTCAGTCACAGTTAAATTTATGTTAATTATTACAAGAACGTTTCAAGAAGATCCTATCTATTATTATTAAATTGTTAAAAGTGGAAATATGTAAGTACGCAATATGCAAATGAAGCTTTTTGCTTTGGGGAGGATGCCCAACTTCAAATTGGAGTGTTTGTTGTGGGGGCAACATATTTATGCGGAGGAAATATGCCTCCTTTGCCTACATGCAGAAAAAACAGTACCTTGCTTGCCCCTCCATGCAACGGTTAAAATATCACTTTAAAATGGCGAGTCCAGATTTGCATAAAACGAAGTTAACTTTTTTTACTAAATTGATTGATTTGGTTTATTTTACTTTATCTTTTCTTCCCTTTTGGCTAGTCACTAAGATAAGGATGCGTGATGAAATTGGTGAAGGGACACGCACAAAAAATGCCCACACCCAGGCCGGGATTCGAACCCGGACCCGGGATCCTTGGTGTCTTTGTAACTAAAGCCTGAATCACACGGAACTACATTTGCAGTAGGAATGCCCTAGTTGGCGCTGGACTGGATGCGAATTTTTTTTTCCAGCTAACTTGTGAATGCGGTTTCATTTCTTGCTCTCTGATTGGCTGTTGGAAAGTTAAGGTGCTGTGATTGTGAGAATGTCTTGTTTCCTATTTTTTTAGCGCAAATTTGCTGCTTTCTAACCTAACGTACAGCGCAAACAAGATATTCTCACAATCACAGCACCGTATCTTTCCAACAGCCAGAGTGCAAGAAATGAAACAGCATTCACAAGTTGACTGGAAAAAGAAAATGCGCGGACTGGATAACCATTTGCTAGTTTTCGACTCTCACGATACTTGTTAAACCGTACTTGTCCATAGTATTTTGTTCCCATAAGACATTGCGCAGAGCAGACAATCTCTGTAAAGATGGACGAGCAATTTGAAGAATATTGTAGAATTACTGCTTTGTGCTTTTATTAAAAATTATAAAGGAAAAGTATGGACTAGATATTGGCTCATGGTAATCAATGCGTACCGAACAAGCTTTTTAATTAACTCATGACTCATTCATAAATTTGAAAAAAGATCAAACATTTAATTTAATACACTTGTAATAATAAGTATTTTCATTTTCGGCTAATCATATTTGTCACGTACACATGTCATCGCTTTGCATAAATACCTAAATATTATTGAACTGAACACGAATGCGCTGCACGTCTGAACACGAATGCACTGCACGTCATCTCTCTCGTTTTTTTTTTTTTAAATCGAGAAACTAATAAAAACAAACAGCTAACACTCGGAAACCACAGACCAAAAACTCCCTTTGCAAACTCACAGATTATCTTCACATGGCCACACTTTGCTCTGATTGACTGTTCCACAGAATACAGTTGAGGAAAACTAGTAGCAATTAGAACATGTCCTATTCCCCCAAACCAGTCAAGCTGTCAGCCTGGCAGCCATTACATCCGAGCAGGTAGCAGCTAACTAACTAGATATCCAGTTCCGTGTGATTTGGCCTTAAAGTATCAAACTCTGGCAGTAATAGATATTAGAAGAACGTTTCTGGTTTTAATAAAAGAGGCATTTTAGAAACAACGATTTCGGAAAATGTATCCTTTGGATTTAAAAAATATTCAGTTAGAGATACGTTTCTGTTTTGGCAAAACTGACTAACACTAAGCTGGACTCGTCCAAACGTTACTGGCATCACCGTGACTGATGCAGTTTTCGCTCACCAGGCGGCTCTGCCCACTATTTTTACTCGGTCGACCAGCTCGAGGCTATCGTGTGGTTAACCTGTCATTGAGTCTCTTTATTTCTGCCGCTGCGCGCCAGACGGGGACTTGAAGACGAATCACGTGATGGCAAAGGGTTTGGGGGAAGGACGATTGATTGGCACGGCAGTGTATACTATGAACAGACGTTCTTCATGCAGGGATTTTTTGTGTGTTTTAAGCCGCTTTTATGTTCAGATAGACTAATCCCGCTGGACTTCTAGTTCGCAGTAGACTACGAATCGGTGTTTGTGGTTGCACGGGGACTCGGAAACGGAATCCTTGATTACAAGGTCAATGGTAATCGCCTCTTAACCTAACCTTACTCAACCTAACCTTAACGTTCAAGAACGTCCCTGCCTGCATCTTCGAAACTAGGACCTCTGCTTTCGTGTCGTGTTACGCTGAGCACTCGAGGCTGCTGTTAATGATACCTATGTATTTGTATTTTTTTTCTATTTTACGTCACTGTTTATACTTGTAGGTTAACCGCGACGAAGAGGATGAAAGATGACTTCATCAATGAGATGAAAGCACCCCTCCCACACACACACACACATTGAAACCTTGATACGTACGTAATAAATCTGGTTTCCTAGCGCATAACATTAACCGCTCCCGCAAGTAGCCTCGCAATTGACGAAAAATCAACGAATGAAATTAAGATTGCGACATTCATTTCGCAAATGGAAAATAAAACGAATATATATTAAATTTATGCATTCATTAATTGTTCAGAGGAATTCTTACAATGGTTAGAATGGTTACACTGCAGTTGTGGACTAGCGACAGCTATAGCAACTTGGATATATACTGTATATGACCAAACCTGACCTGCCTAACCTACTGACGCATGCATCTAATAGCAGAAATAAACAAGTGAATAGGTTAGGCAAGTGAAGTTTTGTTTATTTCTGCTATATTACTTGCATACGTGGGTAGGTTGGGTAGCTCAGGTGTAGTACTGCTATAGCTGTCGCTAGCCGCTCGTCAGTTGTGAAGTCAGACACTCTATATTCCTATTATGCAGCAGCAGGGTACGAACCAAGTCATGGCTTGGCTACATTTGTTAGTATGTTGTCCGACAGAAAAATATAAATATTACTGGCAACCATGAACCTGTGCTACTTGGATGCATTCATACACGGTAGAAAATGCAATTTAAAATGTTAGAAAATGCCGTTTAAGATGTTACGTAAAACAGGATAACAAAGTTGTACGGATAAATTCTGCGTCAAACTTATGAACGCGATTTAGCAGATGAAATACTCACCACAGGAACCTTCTTGTTGGAGTTGGTGACCGGTGGCGGAGGGATTATGTCCAGCTTCAGAGGGCGCTGTTGTTGCTGCGAGGGCTGCTGCTGATTCGTTGTGATCGTCGGCTGGGAAGGTGGCGGGGCGGAGGTCTGCGTCTGCAAGATAGCCTCCGACTGCGCGTCCTGGGTCGATACCGAGTCCTCTGGTAGCGTATCACAGCTAATCGGGTCAGAAATGGTGTCTGAAACAATCAAAACACACAGTTAACTCTCCGATCAGCAGACACTTATCTGAGTGAATGAATGAGTTAAAAATGTTTGGCGGCATAGGCACATGTGGCCATTTTGCAACCTTCAATGTATACGGGGGAAATCCTCTTACTTAAAAATACTTACCTAAGAGTTAATAAAGGTTTGGGAAAAAGACCCTTGAGGAAGTTAAAAGTGCAGGTTGTAGAGCGACCTGCACAGGACATACACAGCACACTAAAAAAGGTGGTAGGGACTAGTGTTGCCCACGAGACGAGACTTTGGCCTGTCTCGTCTCGTGGAAATGCTGTCTCGTCTCGAAAATATTCGTTTGTCTTATGACACATGGTCAATCTCGTCTCGTCTCGAATTTTTAAAAGCCTGTCCCGTCTCGTCCCGTGGACAACACTAGTAGGGACACAGAAAAGAACTTCCTAAGAGAGTGGAAAAAGGCCCGTTCTCCTCACAAAGCTAAAATCATTAGTTAAAACATGGTCATCTCCCAACATGGATGATAAATCGCTGGGAAGGTTCAAACGTTGTGTATGGGCATTAAACATTACAGACACGACACAGCGGAAGGTCAAACCCTAGCAGCGATTGACCATTGGTGAGACTGCTGATCTGAAAGGACGTGTGCCGCTCCGCGCGAACACCTAACATGGCGAGCAGAGAGAACCAGTGATGGTTCGTTTTCATAAAATTTCCCTCCCACAAGGCAAAAGCCATTTTCCTTCACACAATTCTCCCTTTTACCATCCTTATATTATTTTTAAAGATGTATTCAAAGGATAAAAATGCACTTATTCTTAACACAACATTTGTACTTTTATATCGGACCAGTGCACTGGGACATTGGTTGTAGGGCCCGGAACTTTGTTATAACATTTTTACAGTACTATTCGCTATGTAAAAACATAGACCAGAGGTACTATGAAGGACAGTAAATTAAGTAAGATCTGTTTGATATCTGTGCACTATGAAAAAGTACAAAAAAGGAAGGAACTGTTCATCAACAAAGTGATAGATGTTTATGGAAAGAAAATAAGGCGAATACAATTTGCAGACCAGAGTCTGAACTGTATACAGCGCCAAAGTATTGCAAATTAAATTTGAATTTCATGATTTGTATTGTACAGGGTGGCTCAAAAAGTCACTTAACAGCCTCGGTACAAGGTCACTGTAGCGCGCAACATGGAAATGGTGATGACCAATCGTTACCAGGTCAAGGGGGAACCACATTGACGCCACCCACGCGGTCGGCGGCCATCTTGATGTCCGCCATCTTGAATTCAACTTCAGAATTTTAAATGGGAAGGGGGTGATATGATATATCAAATCAGGCTAGAATTTCACGAGAAATGCAATGGTGAAGGTTTTTTTATGTATCTTTAACCAGTAAAAAGTTATGACTGAATTCTTGTACCAATTTGCTCCTTTTCGAGGTGTTAGAAAAATGCCTTAAAATTTGTTTAGTGCATCGGTAATGCATCGAGATCAAAGTGACGTCTAGGGAGAGAAGTTCGCATGCCATTGCACACGATTTTAATCTGATACATCCACGAAGAGCTGTGCATTATGAATGGTTGTCGCGAACAATTTATAGTGTGACGCTTCCATTGAATTAAAAGTCCTTCAAAGTGACAAGGCTAATGTTTATGTTTATAAGGAAGTTCATAAACAGAATATGCGACCATTGTCATCTGATAACTAACTTTGGACAGAAACTGCTTCACAACGTTCCCATAGTGTTCTGGTGTTCCTCCCTATTGAAAAAAAAAAAACTCTGTAAAAAGTACCTTCTTCCATAAGCAAGGATGAAAAAAACCTGTTTATTTAACAAATCCAAGTAGCCCTAAGCATTTAAGGTTCCGTTGATGGAAAATTGACTAACCAATCGTGTTCCACAACAGCACGTCACACCATTAACTTACCAGCACTAACCATTTAGCTTTGATCTGTCGAAAATGGATTATCAGATAAAAAGCATCGAATATTCTGTTCATGAACTTACTTATGAACATAAACATTAGCCTTGTCACTGTGAAGGACTTTTCATTTAATGGAAGTGTCACACTGTAATTGTTCGCGACAACCATTCATAATGCACAGCTCTTCATGGATGTATCCGATTAAAATCTTGTGCAATGGCATGCGAACTTCTCTCCCTAGACATCACTTTGATCTCGATGCATTACCGATGCACTAAACAAATTTTAAGGCATTTTTATAACACCTCGAAAAGGAGCAAATTGGTACAAAAATTCAGTCATAAATTTTTACTGGTTAAAGATACATAAAAAAACCTTCACCATTGCATTTCTCGTGAAATTCTAGCCTGATTTGATATATCATATCACTCCCTTCCCATTTAAAATTCTGAAGTTGAATTCAAGATGGCGGACATCAAGATGGCCGCCGACCGTGCGGGTGGCATCAATGTGGTTCCCCCTTGGCCTGGCAACGATTGGTCGTGATCATTTCCACGTGGCGTGCTGCTGTAGCCTAGTATCAGGGGTGTTAAGTGACTTTTTGAGCCACCCTGTATTTGTCATCGGATCGAATATTGGGGTGAGATCTTTACGTATCTGATGAAAATCAGTTGAAATAGACGAACTTGATAAGGCACGTTTTTACATATTTTACCAATTTCGCGTTTCTACAACATATTTCTACAATTTTCTCGTAATAACACCTACTTCTGTATAATTTCGTAATTGTCTTGCATATGATCGGTTATTTTATATTTTTCTTCTTACCTTTAGCGCTACGGATAGTTTATATTATTGATGGCAGGATAAGGAAATTACGGACAAAGAAATTAAAAGCAGATGCCGTCTAGAACAATAATCTTTATTTTATCCCACCGACAATTGATAGCCATGTGAACATTATTGAGAAAAAACGTTCTCTGTCATTGTTGTGCGGGCACAAGAACTAGATAACAGGAAGTAAACACGTTTCAATTGTTCTCATTAAATTATCTCTTTTTTTTTTTTTCTCACAACAATCAGTCAAAAGTAAGAATAACATTCCGTACATTACAGCCCCTACTCTATCGGCAATCGAGTAGTTTCAGGATCACTTGTCACTTGAGTCCGGCACGAATCAGTGTGTAAAGCCGGCTATAGACGAAATCATTTCCTTTAACATTCTTCCTAGCACAAAAGCTACTACGTCAGGGCCGCCGTTAGGAAGCGCGAGGCCCTAATATTTTGAAAAATGAATATGTATACAACTTAAATTCCTCGTAAAATTTTACACTAAAACAAACATGGTTATTAATATTGCACGATACGAAATTTGACAGCGTGTTGAGGACATGAAGACAAATAACTTTCTGTAATTAATAACTT
Organism: Lepisma saccharinum; assembly: GCF_977018435.1. Classification (NCBI taxonomy): domain Eukaryota; kingdom Metazoa; phylum Arthropoda; class Insecta; order Zygentoma; family Lepismatidae; genus Lepisma; species Lepisma saccharinum. The sequence continues at coordinate 8,503,405 of NC_139233.1, forward strand.
TTTGCTACTTCAGGACCTGTTTCGGCTTTCTACCAGCCCTCGAAAGAACACATTTTATCCTGTGTGTATGTGGCCATGCACTACAGATTCATCGTTCCAAACATACCTAAGTCGGTAGAGCGTCTGACTGCCATGCGAGAGACCCGGTTTCGATGAATGATCCAAGGTTGGAATTTTCCTGGTCCTGTCCCCGCATAAAGCATCTCTAGGTAGGCAATTCCAGCCTGAAATAAATGGGCACCGGGGGTAAAGGCAACCGGAGCATTGTGCTGATCACATCACCTCCAAAATGGCTGAGATCGAGAATGTGCAAGAGCCTACCCCCACATCTCCTAAATGTGCCTTCATGACACGGTGCTATATGAACGGGGAACTTTACCTTTACCAACATAGACACATTAGTACTCTATAGAAGCGGGATTGTGCTGGCAGAAAGACATTCCTGATTTTAACTTTCCCTCAATTCACGTACTGTTGCTTATCGTTCTTTAGTGACTCGCTAAGTTATAATAATATCCTGAAAGCGATCCTTTCCTATCTATCCGTAGCATACTACAGATTTCGTAGTTTTCCGGTACAAAAATGTGATTCGTGATTGCAAACATATAGAATAAAAATGCCGATTTTTGAGGAGTCGTAAAGTCGAAATGAAACCTCATCGACTTTACATTAAAAAAACGTTATCAAGAAAAGTCGTTCACATTGATGTCCTCTTCATGCTGTGAAAGGTTGTCGGTGGTTCGCAGCAACAGCCTGTGTACGTACGTATATATCCATACACGAATATAAATATTTGTATGTTACTTAAGATCTTTACCAATGCTCTAGGTGCAGTGGGGAGGGGGGTGCGAGAGCAATCCCAGGCGTCGCCATCCCCTCCTACCCAAGGCCAATGGCTTCACCCACATCATGTCATAATCCTCGTAAAGCATTTAATTAAGACAGCGTAACTATTTCATAACTGAAATCAATTAGCTTTACACTCTAATTGATCTGCCTTCCCCCAAAATTCATCATTCCGTTCACCTAACGAACTAAATATGTTTGCACCTGGTAGTAAAAGTGACTTGAAACCAGCTAAAGTAAATGGATTACTAAGGATATACATTCTGATTCCCCTCTCCCCCACCTCATTGCACATGTTGCAGCATGTAAACTTTTTTTTTACATATTACAATATTACATATATTTAAGAAAAATGTATACTGTTGAATTTTATATTATTTTAAGGAAAAAAATCACCCCCAAATACGCGTATTTGATAATGCGGTCCTCGCCATTATCAGCCCACCTCTGTGTGCGCCCTGGTCAATCCCATGATTGAAGTCAAATTTTGACGCCACATTAGTTTCTGTCAATAATCTGGCGAAGGAGGAGAACCCATTGTGCTATTTGAAAAATTTCCAATGTGAGGAATTTCAGTTAACTGCTCGTGAAGCATTGGGACATTATAAAAATTAGAACATAAATTTGCTCCTCTAAGAGCAAAACATTAGCAACCACAGGACAAGGTTCTTCGACCTCTACTTTCCCCCGAAGAGGGCGGATATCAGGTCATCTTTGACCACAGAGGGATATAGAAACCAGAGGGGCAATTTATCCTCATCCACTCTTCAAATATCACCCGGGGGTTAGCCTTTTTTGGTTCATTGGCATAGTGGTAAAATCCGCGATATCTGAAAATCCCCGCCCCTTCCTTGGGTTTCAAGGAAGTAGAAACAAAAGTATCTCCAAATCTATATTTCTATTTAGCTGTGGATCCGTTCACACAAGAGGCAAAATGCCGACCGGGACAAGTTTACCTGTCATATTCTATCCTCTTCTTGACATCTGTTCTCAATTTACTAACAACGTAAATTCCTCATCCTCAAATTTAGGGCCTGGGCGCTCGTTTTCAACGCAAAGAATCACAAGGATGCCTGCAGTCTATCGAACAATAGAGTTTATGACAGGGAATCGGTAGAAGGTTGGGATGCCAAACAAGAAACAACGGTGTTAGTGCAGATTTTTTTTTCACAGCTGGCTCGCTGTCCCAGTTTTCGATTTCGGTTTGCTTTTCTATAGTATCACTGCAAATAAAGCTGTATTCCTAATGTAGCTTCTCCTCTTTTATTTTATCTATTCTAATGTGATCAATTTTTCACGAGAAACGAATGTGAATAAAAGAGTCAATAATATTAAATATCTCGAAGGGCGAGGCCCTGTGCGGTGGCACGCGACGCACACCCCTAACGGCGGCCCTGTGCTACGTAAATGCTTCCAAAAATCTTAGAGCAAACGGTACTTTACACGGAAGCATTTCATGTAAAATATCTGTCAGCTTTTGCGATTAAAATGTATAACATATACAGCACGAAAGACACGTCGAGTTACACCATCAATGCTGAAATCAGGGTGTTTACAATTGAAACAACTAAAATGTTCTTCCATACGTACACAGTGAATGTTGTAAAGTATATATTTATGGGACGCCATTGTTTTGTACCTAATATTGTTTTATATGAAACGTTATTCGTCTCGGTTGAATAGTTATCGGCTTTTAAAAATGTGAAGTGATACATTGTTTACATCTCACGCAGCCGCCATTACGCCTGCACTCGTGACCTAGAGGTCGCTTCTGATTGGTTACGCTACGAAAAATGATACGGACCGAGCCTATCCTTGAGAAATGCCATGAAAGATGCCATGGCATCTGAAATGCCATAACATTTCTCGCTTTACACGATAGCATTTTGGTCATGGCGTAAATGTTAAGAAAAATGCTAACGAAAATGATTTTGTCTAAAGCGGGCAGTGCGACTGAATAGAACGCCACGAACACGAACTTGCAAGATTCTAAGTGCATTGTGGAACGGAAACGTATTTAGTGTAACTTGTTCTGCCAAAAAAATTGCAGGCTGTTTTTCCTAATTTATATACTTAAAATCCACTTAAAATGTTGTTTGTATATTGATTGCTGCCACAATATATGTGCATTGTGGAACAGGAATAACGTAGTACATCTCCCATGTGTGCCTAATCTGCAAGAAATAATGAGTGTAACATGTTCTGACAAAAATTTTGCAAGCTGCTTTTCAGATTCTATATAGTAAAGATCTGTCTTAAAAAGTTGTGTTTGTGTATTCATTGTCTAGATTTACCAGAACTGCTTTAGGTTCTACAAAGGTGTAAATCTGACATAAAAGTAAATGAAACTTGGGATAATTGCAGTGAACTCACGATATTTTCAGTATTTTCCCTCTACATTCTTCGGATAATGGAATTCTGACTTCATTTAATATAATAATAATAACCCATACCCACCCGTCGATCTTCACTGGAAGATACTGAAAAATTCGAAATTACTGTTGTGAATATTTTTGGTTTTGCTGGGAATATTTCTGCATTTTTCACACATATTTTAAATTCTATGACATATTTTTCCATTTTTACGACATAATTACATACATATTTTACAGTTTTATAGGACATACGACATCTTTAAGTCCCGGGCCATAGTTATCGGTATCGGGAAAACTTTCACATCGGTCTACATATCAGATATATTTTTGCAGAATTTCGCATATTTATTTGTGACATCTAGAGGTCGATGTTTATCACACGCATTGATATCAAGAGGTGCCGGGTTCGATCCCTGCTGGAGGCACATTACGCTTGGATCCCAGCTTAAACTATAGGTCCAGTCTTTATTGGTCGAACATTTGATCCGCGGTCTTTAGTAAGACTTGCGGAACGAGTATGGAAAGGGGGGGGATCTTCTCTTCATGAATATTACCAACATCGCAATAGAAAATGGTCAACAATGTTTCATAGATTAGCTACCAGCTAATATATGGTTGATTTATAAACAACATTGAATAAAATCAATCGCCCATGGATTTTTCTTTAAAGGAAGGAGACTTAAATAGCGGGATATTTGGGATAAATTCGGGAGACCGGGGCATTTTATCAAAAAGCGGGAAAACGGGAACCGTAACAGAAAAGTCAAGTGGGACTGGACCTACAGTTGAAAGCGGTATCCGAATCATCATGTTCCTCCACCGGGTATCGAACCCGGGACCCCTTGAATAAAAGGAGACAAGGAAATTGCACAAAAAGTGGGGACAGCGTCCGCACGTTCCAGTACGGGCCATGGGCAGACAAAGAGGTTCCTTACGAAGGAGTCGAACACGGCACAGGCAAATCCCGATCGCCAGGCTTTTGTGTTGTGTTTAGACACGAGAGCGTCCCCCCTCCCCTGTTGGCAGAAAGTCAAAATTCGCCACCACACCAGAAGATGAACCGCCAGAAGGACAACAGTTTCTCGTATGCTTTGGATCCGCCCAAAGACACAGGGCGCTATTCTGGGAGTCTGGACGCGGCATATGACGTCAAAACTCAAAAGATCTGTCAGGTCGAACGAGAAGCAGGTCAGCCTTCACTCCTCGTGGTTCATCCATCTTTGTGAAGTGTAGGGGGTGCGGGGGAGGGTAGGGGGGCAGCAATCCCACCCGATCAGAGAGCACCAGGGTTTCCGTTCCCTCCAAATGGAACACTCGATCTCTCTCTAATCTAGACTACTTCAAGTGGAAGCTATTTCCAGAATTCCCGTTCCATCAACCTTTTGGAAGTCTTCAATAAAGGGGGGGTATGATTACTTAAGATTCCATCTATTAATTTGCTGGATTGGGGGTAAACAACAGTGCCCTTGGCAGAGAAGGGGGAAGAAACCCTTTTGCCTAAATATTGCAATATTTTATCCATCTAACGTACACACGAACGGCGATACAGCCCTTTACCTCATGTCTGGATAGAGGGTTCTGAAACGGTAAGCAATATTACACCAAATTTTATTTTTTAAAAGTAAAAATGGACTCGCTTTGATGAATTTGCCTTAAACAGTGCACAAGATTGCTGTTGTTGTAATGGTAGAATTTCAATTAATTTGTATTTGCTAAATAAATATCTAAATGTGTAAAATGTGTTCAAAACCGCAATCCACAACTCGTCAGTGTCGTCACTGATCTCACCTTCCAGCTAAATGACGTCATCGACTTCCACGACTGGTTCGAGGTTCAATACTTGATACAGTTCTTAAAGGTCGCAAATGTTACAGAAGTTTAAATTCTGTCAACTATAAAAGATGGTACAGTGAGATGCATAAATATTACCAGGGAAAATTGCTCATCACTGTTTCCGTACATAACGTTGTCTACTATACTTCGTTAGCGTTTGTTTCAATTCTTGAACCTCCAATCGCGTACAATAACTCGATTAATGTACCATTTGCTTGGTAACATGGGCGTATTTAAAAAAGGGGGAGGTTCAACGGGTCCAAACCCCCTCCTTTTGGTTCAGTAAAATTACCAGATTACGTGTTAGATACCTATAAGACGGGATACGGATGGGAAGGAAATTACGAAATTCCACACACCAGATGGGACTGCAGACAAAATGTCTGCAATTTCCTGATAGTTTCGGAATTTCTGCGATAAGAAACTGCATTGGGACTGTCAAATCAGTTATAATTTTCCCCCTCGAATCTTCTTAAAGGAATTTGGTTCTTAGAAACGCAGTGCAAGAAAACCAGGTAAACACCGTAACATTCTCAAGTTGTTTGACACAAGATGGACAGAAAAGTATCAATACTAATAAGCGAGACTTGTGGAATTGTATTCACTAATTGTAGAAACTTTACAGACTTTACACTTTACTAGTAGAAGAGAAATATTTCAGCAAGCTCTTGAGTTCCTTCACTGTGTAAACTGTGGGGAGTTTGAAATATCTCCGCTTCTTCTAACAAAATTGTTTTCATGCAGTGTAAGATTATGTTGGGCACCTCCAAAATTTGTTTTCATGCAGTGCAAGATTATGTTGGGCACCTCCAAAATTGTTTTCATGCTGTGCAAGATTATGTTGGGCACCTCCAAAATTGTTTTCATGCAGTGCAAGATTATGTTGGGCACCTCCAAAATTGTTTCCATGCTGTGCAAGATTATGTTGGGAACCTCCAAAATTGTTTTCATGCTGTCCAAGATTATGTTGGGCACCTCCAAAATTGTTTTCATGCAGTGCAAGATTATGTTGGGCACCTCCAAAATTGTTTTCATGCAGTGCAAGATTATGTTGGGCACCTCCAAAATTGTTTTCATGCTGTGCAAGATTATGTTGGGCACCTCCAAAATTGTTTTCATGCTGTCCAAGATTATGTTGGGCACCTCCAAAATTGTTTTCATGCTGTCCAAGATTATGTTGGGCACCTCCAAAATTGTTTTCATGCAGTGCAAGATTATGTTGGGCACCTCCAAAATTGTTTTCATGCAGTGCAAGATTATGTTGGGCACCTCCAAAATTGTTTTCATGCAGTGCAAGATTATGTTGGGCACCTCCAAAATTGTTTTCATGCAGTGCAAGATTATGTTGAGCACCTCAAAAGGTGTTGTGCTCGGTACTGTGAACATGTCAGTATTTTAATAGAGATATTTGTAAAATAAATCTAAGAGAGAGTTCCGAGAACTTTAATGAAATTTACTCCAAAGCAGTGAAACTACTTAGAGACTATGATGAACAAATGAAGGAACCTAGAACACCCAGCTGTCAAATCTGGGGGGAACAATGCACAGCTGAAAGCACAAAAGAATATTACAAGGTAAACCTTCGTTGTCCATTTTTGGACCATTTTGTAGTAGAATTGAACTCACGTTTCTCTGAACATAGTCAACACATTGCAAAATTGCAACAACTTATTCCAAAAATGTGAAATGGCTATCTATCATTCATTGGAAGAGTGTGTCAAAATTTTGGATGGCCTGGTTGATAGATTGGATTTTGAAAGCCTGATCATACCTAGGCCTGCTTATGTCCCGGATTTTCCGGGACAATCTAGGAATGATATCATTTGTCCTGGTGTCCCGAATAGACGAGCAATTTGAAGAATGTTGTAGGACAATTACTGCTTTGTGCTTTTATTAAAAATTAAAAAAGAAAAGTATGGACTAGAGATTGGATCCAAAAAAATATATAATAATTATTATATCAATGCAAACCGAACAAGCTTTCTAATTAACTCGGGTATACATATTCATACATGAGATTCGTAGGATTCACTCACAATTTTTTTTAAAAAAAAAATCAAACATTTAATTTAATACACTTGTAATAATAAGGATTTTCATATTCGGCAAATCATATTTATCACGTGCACATCTCATCGCTTTACATAAATACCTCAATATTAATGAACTGAACACGAATGCACTGCATGTCATCTCTTTCCTTTTATTTATCGAGAAACTAACAAAAACAGCCAACACACTGAAACCACAGACAAAAAACTTCCCTTTGTAAACTCACAGATTATCTTCACATGCCCAAACTTTGCTCTGATTGGCTGTTCCACAGAATGCAATCGAGGAAAGCCAGTAGCAATTAGAACATGTCCTATTCCTCCAAACCAGTCAAGCAGCCAGCCAGGCAGCCAGTTCAACGCCAACTAACTGGATATCCAGTTCCGTGTGATTCGGCCTTTACTCGGTTTTTCGTTAAGCCTTAAAGTATCTCGTAACGATATTTAAATGGTTGACTCGATACCATCCACCATAATCTCTAGCAAATATCGCAAATGTGAAGTTCTGTGTATGACCAAAGTTTTTATGCCACCTACAAAGCTTGTCTACTTGATTACAATGGATGCAAACCTCCACTCTCTTGACCGTTCAAAAGAGTCACACTTTAGAACTCTCCGCCAGATGGCAGGCCAGTGGATTAAACTAATCGCAGTAATTGCTTAACATTAATACTAATATCCGGTTCATATATTCAAGTATTAATTTACTGTAATTAATTTACACTGAATTACTTGGTTAAACAGAAAACACTTCTGTGCTTGATGAATCCTTATTGTAATTAAACGTGATAGTATTGCCAGATTTCCATAAGAGCACTATGGAACATTAGAGTGATTTGGAACGATGCGGTAGATGGCTCTAGTCAACGCCTCATAACCATAGAGTACATATTCCAGATAAGGAAGTTTGCAATCCTGGCTAATTCCATTATTATTGTTGTTATTCGCGATTTAAAATTACCACCTGAGCGCTAGTGTCGCTTCCAATATGGCCGCTCTACGTAGGATAGATCTTTGTTTACATTCAGTAGTATAGTACGTAATAGCAGCGTGTTGTCATTGCTGGTATGGAAGAAACGTTCAAATTACGCGTTATATTTAAATATTGCGAATACGATGTGAATTCCAGGAACTATAATGAAGGTGAAGCTGTGCTGAGAGCGAAGCATTTAATTATGATAATAAAAATAACACGGGAAACGCACACGAAACTAATGTATACGCACTGGTTTTTCAAAGCGGTGCTGTTTCATCTGCACTGCACCTCGGTTGTACCTGCCTAACTGGGGCTCTCAGAAATGATTTGAAAATAAAGCAATTCACCTGTATTGCAAAGCTTGGAAGGAAATAATAATAACACCACCGGATAATGATAATAACAACAATTTCATTGAGGCTATTTTCAGTCTTCACTGAAAATTGACATACTGAATGAAACAGCAACATTAGCATGTCAATTATGTTTTTCTGACTTACCTTTATGATTACGGACATTAATAAATTCTCAAACTATTTTCATCTTTGCACTTCATCGACTTGCACCTGTTCCAAATTAAATACATAATACATTGTTTTCGAAAAAAATGTTATATTCATAAAGAACAATTTAAAACTTACTTTCATGGCAATAAAATCATCTTTCCGAAGGATTATTTCGGAAAATAGAGTGAACAGACCCGTACATTCTTCGTAATTTCTTTGCCGCATTTCAGTTATGACGATCTTGTCAATCAGTTCTGTTTTCCCTGATTTATTTAAACATTTCATTTTGTTGATTACACATGCAAGCTTTTCACTTGTCCTGAACCACAAAACGACTTAGAGCAAAAAACTGAACAGTATACGCTAGTTTTTTGCATGTTCCCCATGCTTTGAATGGTTTCAACACGACGAAGCGAAGCGAGGTGTCCTACGTGGAGTGGTTCCTGAAAATCTCACCAGATGGCATATCGGATAATTTTAATCGCGAATAGTTGTGACAAGTGGAAATTTGTAGGCACGCTCGCCGCCTTATTAGTATCACCCGGCTTGGAAATGTTTGGCTTCAAGTTGACCCATGTTAAAGGTCCACGTTTCCAATCTGGTACAAGGAGGTCTGCGTGATAAAAGCAAAGTACCAGTATAATGGAAAGGCGATTCACCAGCAACATATTCATGATATGCAAGAGTGAAGCAATAAATAAGATTGCTTCGATAGGAAAACTAGTAAGCGATTAATACATAGAAATGAATATGTGGACAGGTCTGTGCGTTCGATAAAAGAGTGGCGATGTGTGCAAAAGCACGTATTTTATAACTCGCACCGACAGAAGTCACAACTACACTCCTATTCTTGACAGAGCTGGTCCTCATCTACTTTAATAAGGTACAAATGAGATGTTTACTCCCAACTGAAGACGACTGTCGCATCGCATACGCACGTATATGCTGCCACGTCATTTGTCTGCGCGTTTTTTCCACGTGTGCTGAAGGACTGTGCGCGACTTACATGAACGTCTGGATTCGCAGCATACATTGTCTCAGTGTTGCCAACCATTACACATAAAACATTTCTACTAAAGGAATTACAATTGGTATGTTGATCGGTTAATTAATATTGCGCTGCCTCAACGATAAGCACTGTTCTGTTTGACTCATGATTTTGCCTTCGGGTTCAACTCCTGATCCGTTTCAATTTGCCGAAAGTGGCAGAAAAACACGCAAATTAAGAAAACTACAAAAAATAATTAAAATATTTCTATCCCACTAATTTAATATAGAGACGATGTCAGGAGCTTACTACTGGCGATAAGTACATGGGGGAATTTCTCCTCGGAACCTGTTTCATGCATGCAGCAATTATAGGCTACAAAACGGGGGAAAACCTGCTGTTCTTTATATTACAGTGATATCGAAGGAAACCTGTACAAATATTAGTTGGCAACTTGGGTATTATTACGGTTATTAAATTTCATATTTACGATTAACCATGGGAGTAAATGGATAAGAGTATGATGTACCATCCTTGCATTGGTCTGGAGCGATTTACTAGAAATAAAAGAACAACAACTTGATACGCTCAAATCAAGAGTCATCTACTACGTCATTGCCATTCATAGTTTGCTTGTCCAACAATAGACATTCGACACTCGCACCAAAGTTTTCACAAATACAGACAGAAAAAATCACTACATAAGTACCTTTTGATACGGTTGGAAACACTGCACTGTCCAGACGCCACTTCTGCTTAACATTGGCGAAAAGCCAAGAAATCACAAATCTGAGCTGTGGGCGGAGGTGGAAGGGGACAGCATGACGAAAACAGTAGTGACGTCACAGGAGACCGACGAAATAGCACGTCATAAGGTGCCGTACTGAAGGTAGTAAAGTTCTCGGGCCAAAGGTACACAGACAATTTCACAGACCGAACATCTGAGGAGGCTTGCTATGGAATGTGCGTACAAGGGGTAGGGGGGGGGGGGAGCATGAATTTCTCTAAAGGAACTTCGAATGACAGAAACTACATGATACACGCGCAAGAACTAGACATACAAATTATAGATAGCGGAAAAAACGCATTAAGCGAGAACTTTCTGTTAAATTGTGTGCACTGCTTGTCTTTTTTAAATTTATTTATTTGTTTTATTTCACTTCGTATTTCTGCCAGTTTTCGTGAATCGCGAAGATGAGGATGAGTGACGATATGATGAAATTTATTTATTTATTTATTGAAATTTCCAGTACAGCAAAAGCCATTTTAAACCGGAAAGAAACAACAGTAAAACAGTCCACTAGGGTTTATATGAACACACGAAACAAGATAAAATAAAATAAACATAAACAAGTCGAGACAGCTCCAAGGTAAACAGATGTGTTTCACAAAAGCATTACTTATATACAATTTTTTATGTTGGTGATAAAAGATAGATATGAACTGAATATATCGGTTTGGTTTGAGATTACATTGAACTGATTTGGTAGCCTATGAAATAGTGAACGTTGAATGAGTGAGTCTTGGAGTTGCAGTGTGGAAAGTTTCCTTGCTCCGTGTTTTGTGTCTGGGCACTCTGAGGGAGAGTTCGTGGAGTGGGATGCTGCATCTTAGGTTTCCATTAATTATCTTATGTAGTAATTTCATATCTGCAACGTATCTACGCGATTCTGGAGTATTTATGTTTAAGTTTACAAGCAGATCTCTCTTAGGTAGGTGTCTCAGGGCCGGCACTCTATATCGAACGATGGAGAGGAAAAAGCTGAGAACACTGTCGATCTTGGAGGTATGAGAAGGGGCAGCCATGTTCCAGATGGGTGAACAGTATTCTAGAATGGGGGACACAAAAGTTTTGAAGTAAATGGAAAGTGCTTTCGGGTTATGGATTTCGGTGAATCTGTAAAGTAAGCCTAGCATACGTATTGCCTTTTTTGTGATGGTTGATATGTGATTATCGAAAGTTAGTTTAGAATCTATGTGGATACATAGATCTCGGTGTTGTGCTTCTTTTGCTAGAGGGATCTCGGTGAGTGTATAATTACCTTCAAGAATGTTTTGCTTCAATGAAATTGTTATGTTAGAGCATTTCGAAGGGTTTGTGGTCAGTTTCCATCGCTTGCATCATTCAGAGAATCTATTTATGTCATTTTGGATGTCTGATGGCTGTTTTATTTCTCTCATAATCTTGCAATCATCGGCAAACATTAGAATTGTGCTTGAGATGGGGGAATTAAAGAGGTCTGTGAGATCATCCAGATATAATACAAATAACAGAGGGCCAAGAACGCTTCCTTGCGGCACACCAGATATAACAGGAATTAGTTCCAGGAAGTATAACACGTTGCTGTCTATTTCTTAGATAGTCTTTCACTATTTTTAACGTGTTTCTGCTAGCTAATTTATGCAGTAAATAATGGTGATCCACTGAATCAAAAGCTTTGGACAGATCAAAGTACACAACATCCAACTGATTACGATTAGTAATTGCGTTTATGGCATAGGATTGCATAGAAGACAGATTGGTAAGGCATGAAGAATTTGGAAGAAAGCCGTGTTGTGCTGGGTTAATGTAAGGGGATGTGAATTTCAGAAGTCTATTTTTTAGAACCTTTTCACAGACAATAGCAAGTGTGGAAAGGAGAGAAATGGGCCTGTAACATGTAGTATCGTTTGCATTGCCAGATTTAAAAGTGGGAATGATATTTGCTTTCTTCCATTGAGTGGGAAAGCAGCCTTCAGAGAAGCACCTATTGTATAACATTGCAAGAGGAGTAGCTAGCGAGTGAGCTGTTTTTTGAAGGACAATAGTAGGAATATTGTCTGGTCCAGATGCTCGGTGAGAAGAAAAGAAGGTAAGGAAGTGCAAGACTTTACCTGGTTCTGTAAAGACGGTAGAAAGAGAGTGAGAACAGATAGATTTGATAGGCGGGTGATCTAAAACATAATTTGAAACAAAATTATTTTGAAATGTTTGATTGAATAGTTCAGCTCTATCATTACCAATAGCTGAAATGCCATTGTGTGTTGCTTCCAAAGGGATGCGTTTGGTTTGTCTCCGTGAATTTATCAATGTCCAGAATCTCTTCGGATTAGTAAGGAGTTCATTCGTGACTGTGTTTACATATTCTGTGTATTTCTGTTTCATAAGGTCTTTACTATGCTTACGAAGTGCTTTGAAAGTGTTGTGTGTGTGGGGATTAGGGAAACTTTTCCACAGCTGCCAGGCTCTCTTTTTGTTGTGCAACAGATGCTGCAACTCTTTATCGAACCACGGGGGAAACTTTTTACTTTTCATTGTTTTATGTGGCACATAGTCCTGAATTAGGGCATGAATAACGTCCGTAAACAGTTCGACAGCCTCGGTCACGGGCCCTTCGGAAAGCAGGTTCCAGGTGAAAAGGTACGTACTTGAAGTACAGCGCCTTGAATAACGTAGTGTGGAAAACGACCCAAGAAACTGGTTCCCAGAGACGATGACAAGTAGATGGCAGTGCGATCGACAAAGCGGCTAATTTTGTTATGAAAGTAATGCGGCTTAGTTAGTTTTTGGAATATATCAGTGACGTGCGGTGACGTCCACACTTGCGGTAGCAGTCAGTGGCGTGCTCAAGGGGGGGGGGGTTGGTGTGAGTCACACCCCTTCTCCCTTTAGGGCCAGTATTCCTTCAAAAAAGAAGAATGTCAATAACAGGAAAAGATTGCAAAATTATGAATGAGTACTAGAAAAAAGTACACGTAACCCCCACCCACATTCGAAAATAAAAAACTATTTGATTTGACTCTAAGCCAGAGATCCTGGGTTCGAATCTCGGATTGGCCATTTGTGTTCTTTGTGTGTGTTCCTTCATCTATTTTGTTGTACCAAAGGTGGCGGAAAAGCGAAGTAAAATAAACCAATTTGAGCAATCAATCAATGATTTGATTTCATTTTTGTTACTTATCGTCGTTTTTTTGTCACATTTGGTTAATTGTGAAGATGATACGATGAAACTGATGAAGGGACGAGCACAGGGAACGCCCATGCCCGGGTCGGGGTTCGAACCCGGAACGCCTGGTGTCGTAGCGCGCTGTGATAACCACTCCCCCGCGCTTGGTTGATTTGGTGACAGGAAACAAAACACAACACACTTTTTTGTAGTTTCTTCAATGATATTCATTTGACTTTTTGAGTTCTGAGATACATTTTTCATTCCAAATTATTTCATTATTCACTGCAACACATAGGACAAGAGAGCCTCCCCGATGGCGCAGTGGTAGCGTCGCCGCCTTGTAATCAAGGGGTCCCGGGTTCGACACCCGGTGGAGGCACAAGTGGTTCGGATCCCACTTTAAACTGTAGGTCCAGTCCCGATTAGCCTTGTGCATAAAGTGGACTTAAAACACCAACTCAACCCAACATAGGACAAGAATGCGCACTCATCACGGGTTCGAATCCTGGCCTGGATTGTTCATATGAGGTCCCTTCACCAATTTCATCATATCATCACTTAATCCTCATTTTCGCGATAACCAAATGTGGCAGAAAAGCGAAGTAAAGTAAACCAAACCAACAACAATATGAACACGCGTTCTCTTGCCCAAATAAATACATCCGTATTTATGACTGTTACAGGCCAATATATTAGTATATTTAAATAAAACACTACTAAAACGAGAGTCAGAGAGAGCTTGAGCACATATTTGTAATTTAATCATTATATATTCCATATTTGAAAAAGAAAAAAAAATAAAGAAAGCATAACATTATTGTCTGCACATAACACGTTCCCAGTTCATAAATAATAAAACTTCATCCCATATTATACATACGCACATATTGTACAACGTGTAAAAGGTTGTGTAAATACAGAGAACATAAGTTATGCAGAAAATTTTACCCTGTGTTCTTTAGAGGATTTACAAAAAAATTATGAGAAACCAATCCCCTATCTGTCCTATAGGAGATAGACTGGGGGACCTGAAAGCCTGGGCTTTCAACCATTGCAGCGGGGAGCGTGGGGGCAAGGGAAGTAGAGGTAGAAATCTTTCTTTTCCTTGGGCCGGCCGTTTCTACCTGGAAACTGGCCTGGCTGAAGAAGAGCGAGCTAGGGTATCCGGCCTGCTTTGCCCGCGGAGAACACCGATGGACGAGAAGTGCGTGGAAAAGAAGGTGTTGCATATGAGCTGTGGTGGCTTTAACAAGACAATAAATATTGTGATTTGAATATAATTCGAGATGTGAGATTGATTGATCTATCTCTGCTAGACTAGCTACTCCTCAGTGCACGTCACTGGAATATATTGTGTAGATTTGTTTCTCTAGAAAGGCGGTAAGTGAACTGATGGAAACAGTTATATTTGTGGAGTGATTTGCAGTCACGAAATGGTATTAATTTACACAGAAAAGTAACATAAATACGTTTTATGTGCAACGCAACACGAGCATCAACATATCGCATGTGAGGCTGGACGTCAAACGTTGGATTGTGTACACAAGTTTATTTTTGTATACTAATAAAATTGAAATAGTGTCATGAAGGGGAAAAAAGTTTCGTGGCGTACATATTATGAAGTCATTTTCCCGAAATGCAGATATTCGAAAGAATTTAATTTCATATTCTATGGAGTTGAAATAGCCGATTACGATGTACCTTGTCATCTCTATCAACAAATTGCTTTACATTCGTGGCGATTGGTAAGTAGAACTTTGGTGTTAAGGACTGTGCATTTTTACTCGTGACTTGGCTGTAAAATGTCTACCTTGTACTTGATGAAAATAAACCGCAAATTAATTAAATTAATTAATAATAAAATAAATTAATTAATTAAAATAAACTAGTATTGTCTGTGTGAATTTCCATAAAAATAATATTTGTGACAATGACAATATTAATGAACCTTTCAGGATAATGCATACACAATACTAATTCTCGCAGCAATTGTCATGTTACGTGTTACAATCCATACCTATGTTTTCTTCCGTATTGTTAATAAAAAACTCAAGGACAGGTCATGATAGACGGTTCATAATATTCTTTAATATTTTCGCGACTACTGTACCAAATATCATAACAATTTTCTGATGCAAAGAAATGTTACAAAGAAAAGAATCAGACGTTGCAGCAAAAACCCCATTTACTTCCATTATAAGCAGTCGAGCGCTGTACCCCGGTGTCAACACCAGCGCCTCTAGCGGATTTCATTTTCGTGTGGAACCAGCGAGAGAGAGCAAAACCATGCCGTTTTCCACACTACGTTATTCTAGGCGCTGTACTTGAAGCATGGTTTTGGCGGAAGTGACGTCACCTAGTACAGTTCGAAAGCGCCAAGTACAGGAGTACGCAAGTGCATATCTCGCAGTGCAGATGATATCCGCACTCGTTGTTCGTTTGTTTAAAATCGCGGAGGTAGAAGGTCAGCAACACAGGTTAAATATACGTTATGGGTTAGCAAGTTGTTGGTTAAAGTGCTTCTAATGTGTGGAATTGTATGTGTACGAACATTTGAAAATGCAACGTGATTTCTATGGTGAAAAACAAGTGTTTATAACGTGGGGAAAACAACGAGTACTCAGCTTTATCTACTGATCGTATTTGGCTCTGCAGTCGAAGTGCAATTCGAAAGACTTTCACTTCCAGTCCACGACTTCAAGACCGTACTCCAAGACCATACTCGGAGGATGCTCGCTTCAACTACGGTCTTGCACCTTTGGGACACGGCCTTATGCCTGGGAGGAGCCTCCAGCTTTCACCGGGATTTTGAAGGTAGCGCACAGAGACTCGTGGTCCGACTGAAGCAGATTCAAAGAGGGCGTGACGTCACAGGTTTCAAACGAGGACAATATGAAGTCAAGGTTTTTATCATTTCTCGTATTGTACATGTTGTGTTGAAGAAGACCCAGTCCATGAATAAAATTGTCTATGAACCAGTCTTCGTCTCCACTGGTTGGTATGCCATCTACAGCATTATTCCACTTTATGTGCATATTAAAATCCCCACACAAAATAACTTCGTGGCTGGACAGAGCTGCCAAAGTGGAATCGTAGCAACACACTAAGAGTTTTTTGGTACTCCGCCTATCAGGTCGATAGAAACACCCTATAAGTATTTTTCTACGGTGGTTAGTACTTACTTCTATCCAGAGTAATTCGCAGTCTCGTTGTAAATCCAATCGTATCTTGCTGTGTCACTTCTTGTTCACACACACCATAACACCACCACCACTACGCATTTCACGATCTTTACGGTAAACGTCGAACTGCTCATAGAGGGGAATTTCAACACACGAGATATCAGAATTGAACCAAGACTCACTAAAGCACACACAGTCGTATTCGGAGAACTCAGTCGTCATTAATTCACAGTCCAAAAACTTATTATTTAGACTCTGCACGTTTTGATGATTCGAACCCGGGACCCTGGAGTCGTAGCGCGGTGTGTTAACAATTCCGTAAGGAACATGGCGGATCATGTTTTGTGTGCACCGCTGACCTCGTAGCTCTGCAGTCTCCTTCTCGAACGTACAGAAACGTAGTGCAGATTTTAAAACTGATAAATAAAAAAAAAAAGTTTCGTGGAAATGTTCATTAATTCGAAGATTACCCCCGGATCTATATCATACAAGCAGAAAATGCCGAAACTAGAAAGATTTCCAATGTCAGTTCTTATGGTGATTCTCCACTATGGATAAAACTTTTATTATCCACAGTGGAGAATTTAATGAAGTTTTAGACGTTTATTTTTGTCACTGGAAATCTTGCGTAGGTTTCCAGAGAGTTTTAGTGAAAAAATAGAACAAATTTTGACCATGTTTTCAAACGGAAGTTAGGCACTGTGCAGTTAGTGTTACAACAGGGAAAGAAATACACCGAGGGAATAAACAGAATTCTGTAAAAATGCAATGAAAGGGGTTAAAAGGGAGAAAAAATATGTATCTCCATACTCATATTGCACCCATGATGTGTTTTTCTCCAGTTTAACTCTTCCCTTTAATAAATTAATGGGTGCATTCTATAATTGTCTCGAATAGAGTGCAACAAAACAGTACTTGTACACAGAATGTGACAATCAAGTTCGGTCACCTACTGACTTAATCACTCAACTACTTCATACTTGAAGCTTTTCACTGACAAATATTGTTGCACAATTTCTCTTAGTGATAAACTTTCCACTAATGAATGACAATGCCATTAATACAAAACGGTTATCTTTTAACTCTCGCATGCCATCTATTAATGCTTTTTGAAATCAACACTTACAACAGGACAAAATGCAAAAAAGTCTCTGCAAACTTTTGTTCCAAGTTTTGCTCCAGTTTTCAGATACGACAGTTGTGTAAAATAAATACAAGATATGACGTGTATGTGACGGAGCTATTTCGTTTAATTAAATACAATAGACGAGATCAATTAATGGTTTTCTTGTTATTCATACCAGCAGTAGCGGCTTCTGCCTATTCGCACATGCACACCCAAATAAATCTGCAATGCAATTAATTTTTATTATAATTATTCACTGAACACTATCTCCTTCAAACCATAAAACGGTCTCACGCTCGATCGGCAATCACATCTGACTTGTTTTGCGAGCGCCTGCAGACTAAGGTGCGTTCGTTTCGCACACAAGTCGCAGTGTACTCACATCCACTGTTTGCAACACGCAAGGAGAGGGAAGGGATTGGCGCCTGTAGCTTTCAGTATTAGCCCCATTTAGTTTGCTGCACTTTTTGACTCTCCTTGCACCGAAGCGTCTAGTTGTTGCACGGTGCAACACCGAGTCGTCTAGTTCGTTGATTTCGAGTCAAGCAGTGTATTTCGTGTCTGCACCATCTGAACTACCTTCCGGTCCGGTGTATGTTTGGTGTATGGTCACGTGTATGACCCTTATTTTGAACGACACTCTTTCCTCGGCAAACTGAATAACACGGTCGTGGTCATTTTTCAAAAAGGAATTAAAGAAAA
This sequence comes from Lepisma saccharinum, assembly GCF_977018435.1. Lineage (NCBI taxonomy): Eukaryota > Metazoa > Arthropoda > Insecta > Zygentoma > Lepismatidae > Lepisma > Lepisma saccharinum. The sequence goes on from NC_139233.1 coordinate 8,521,919, forward strand.
TTGTATTATATTTCCTTTATTCTTCGAAAGTTAATACAGTAATTGGGTCATACGTGGTGCGTGCTAACTAATCAAATGACAGTTGAAAGCAACAGACAGGCATTTGTTAAATCGTCTGAACTCGAACACCGCTTTCCGTCTAGTTGGTTGAACGTCATTTCCTTGCACCACCCTGCACTGCACCGAGCGTCAAAAAGTGCAGCCAAATAGACGGGGCTATTATGGACTTGACGAACACCACTAGTGCTGTGTTCACGACGCAGTGTTGCAATCACATTCCATTCAAGATTGTGTGACGGAGTACAGGCAGCCCACACATCATCATAAATCAAGGTATTTTTAATTTGGAAAAGGGAATTTCTATGGTATCTTCGCCCACCCTGTTCCGAGCATGGCATGAGAAAGAAAGAAGTGGGAGGAAGGGGGCAACTGAGAGCGAAATGAATGCTTTAAACAATGCCTTGCACTGCCTTTGCTTAGTGCAGCTTGGACAAAATAAATTGTCCTTGTGGCGCTGTAGTCGAGGGAATCGTTGATCAGTCGGCTGTTCATGCGTTGCAAAATTGTTGCAGTCAAAAGCTCGTTCCCGTTTCAGTGCAAAGTGTTGATTTCATGATGAAAGGGAAAACTGTACACAGCGAAAGCATATACGTAATATTTCACGTTGTTGAATATTTGGAGGGAAGTTAGCTACAAAGCGGACAGCGACTACAGTAATAATACGGATACGGCGGAAGGGGATATAATATGAAATACCAAGCAGGGCAGTGTGGACTGAGTGAGTACTGTTATGTTATTTAATATTGATTACTCTCTTGATTTCGCTAGATTTTGCTTGTTTGGTCAGTCGGTCATTAGAAATAAACAACTGCATGTGGTCTTTGGATTGTCTACCGTGTTTGCAGGAGCGGCTTGAGATAAAATTTTCACCCGGGCGGGGTGTTGCCCCCTCTTTTCCACCCTGGTGTTCCTACTTTCCACCTTGCTCCAATCATCATGTTATATATTTACGGTTTTGATGAGAAAAATAATAGTCTTATTTTAAAAATACTTTGAGTGTTACTGTTAAAGAACATGTTTATTGTGAGTATATGTTTATTTAATAGCTACATAATGAAATAACAATAACAGTAATGTCTTAGCTTAAATTCCTACATGATTTTGCAATATGCTTATTAAGTTATTCAGCAGTAACTTCTATTAATTCTCGACAACAATAAATCCAACTCTTTTTAAAAACAAATTGCCATGTGTCCGAGGGAGGCACATTGGTTCGGATCAGACTTTAATGTGTAGGTCGTGTCTATTTGCTTTTCTGTGCATGAAGTGGACCTAAAATATAAATAGCCACGCTTGGGATTTGGCTCTAATCAAGGAGGATGCCCCAGTTTGATCATAACTTGGATTGCCAATGATGTATGCAAAAGTGGGTGCGATCTGGACGCAAGGCTGAAGTGCACACCCACAGAGCCAGACCACCGCCGCCACTGCATACCAGTGTTTTAAAAGTAATTGATTTACAGTTCCATTTACTTTAATTAATTGTGTTACTTTTACAGTTGAATGTGTACTTCTAAATCTTGCTTCATGGAACGGTGCAATGTGCAAAGGGAACCTTACCTTACCAACCTATTTTTACAGTTCCTTGACTCTATATCGGTGGTTCTTAACCTGGATGAACCCGCAGCTCGGTAAATCGTTTTTTTTAAAAGTCGATGCCCGAATCCCAATAATTTTACTCGTAAATGGCTTTCTAATTTTTTTTAACAAACTTTATACGTTCATTAATATGACCCAGTGAAATTTAATACTAATAAATAAATTATGGCATTACCATAGAGAGCATTAGTTCGATTATTCCTAGACTTGTTGACAATATAAAAACTGGTTTAAATTATTTGACAACGACTAGATCTAATGGAATATTTTAGTTTCCTCGGGGAAATATCATTAAATTTTTGGCAAGTGTCGATTTTCATGGCATGTTCCATTTCGGACATCGTAAAATGCCAATTAATCAGAATATTTCCACTTCAATATATTTGTTAATGAAAATTGCTGCGCAAACAAAATTTACCGTGGTGGCCGTCCGTGGAGGCGGGAAGCAACGCGCACCCCGGTTAGATCGTTTGATCCAAGACCGCCACTGCCGCGAAAGCATTTTCTGTCATCGCAGTGGAAACCTGCACGAAATGCCATCTTTCCAGGTGGCAGCCTGTAAGTCGAAAGCTTCAGGAGGACGGACCTCTTGCGGACAGATATAATTGATGCCAGGGTCCGTCGGTTGAGAAACCTGCTTGCGGTAGAAGTGACGCACATAAAGTTGAACAGCCGGGTGTTCCTTTATTACTGAGCCATCTACAACTAACAATAATAAACATTATATTTGATTGCAACAAATGTATAAAGATTTTTTTTTTTTTTAGCAAACCAAAATTTTGTTCACTATTATTGAAATGTACGGAAAAATAACTTAAGTTACATCGTTACTATAAAAGTAACCGTTACTTGTAACTTTTTCCTTTCAAACACTGATTGACACACCGTTTTTAGGTTATCAACTGTCGCAATTTTATGTCATCCCAAGTGACGTCATTTCGTCAGCCAATGCCCGTCCACTACGTTTACTTGACTTACCTACACGGACCTCTCTTGCAGCAGCATATACGATTGTCTTTTGTCCACGTAATTACCTTGTTTACTGACTTCTGAATCATCCTCGGCAATCAAAATTCTTACAAAATATTTTAACGAGTCGAAAATAATGCTGTAAATGTGTAATGAAATGGTTTAATTATTTATTATAAAAGGAATAATTGTATGTAAATATTATATGCATGTATGTATATTACAAATTTATAAATTGTTAACTGGTGCATGGATTTTGTCCACATCAACAAATATTTTATATATATAAAAAAAATACCCACGGATGACGTCCCTTCTGGGACGTATTTCTCAACCTCCTCCGCGCGTGTCCGTCTCCCTGCACAGACCTTTTCGTGTGCCGAGTGCATAATTCGGCAAACAAGACGCGGCCGATTAAACAGAGAGAGCTTCTCTGCGGAGTTGTGCAACTTAATTAACGTCTTTTGTTCAGTTGAGGTGCATACCGACCACAGAAACAAACGGACTAACTGTGTTCGGGTAATGGGTTGGAAACAACGAGCACAGACTATTTGCCAAAACAAGAACCTCTTGATGCCAAATCGCATCGTAAGTCTTTTGTTTAAACATTTTTTTCTTTGTCTTCTTCTTGGGTCACGCATACGCATGTCACTCGTTTCACGATTCGTGAGGGGGAGGGTTGATATTTCTGCGTGAGGGGGAGGGGTAAGTACAGAAATAAACGCGTTGGAGCCATGCGCAATGCATGAGGGGAATTTAATAAAATTAGTAGTGAACAATTTGTCTGCATCACACTTGACCAGCATACGTAAAATTGCATTCCTTATAAATACGTAGGATGCAAGATGAAGATAGCACCGCCTCCCCCCCCTCGCCCCAGTTCGTACACTGATCCAAATCTGGAGCCCCCAAAATTAAGTCTTCTATCAACAATGCAAAATGCAGATTTGCATAATTATTTTCGTTTCGCATTACTTCCCAATCCAATTCTTAATTTTTCTAGTTCCGTTATAGAAAGTTGCACAAGAAGAAACGCACAAAGAAACAGAGGCGGAAAGGAGGGAGGGGGCCTTCCCTCCTGCGCGCTCTCTATCTCCTCCTATTTCCCCTCCATCTCTCATCTCTCTTTCTCACTCTATCACACACACGCGCGCGCGCGCACACACACACATATATATTTAAAAAAAAATTCAAACACATCGCGGAAATTTACCATTAAAATTCATATTTTGGTAAATTTACAAGCATATTTTGGTGCACATGTATATACCCTCACGTGCTATTTATCTCTGTGCCTATATTCCTTTTTCGGAATGTCTGGAGTAGCGACGCGCAGAGGCGAAAGCTTGTGGGCGGGGCCAGACTAGGTGGGGAAGGGTGCAGAATTCCCCTAATAGGCTTGCGAGCTGTCATTCCTACAGAACTACTGGACCGATCGAGTCGCCCCCCCTCGCGCGACCCCTCCCCTCCGCGCGTTCATTGGACGAGGCACACACCCGCAACGTGCGCCCAGAACGCGTTCGCGTTCTTTTACTCCAGACATTTCACAAAAGGAATATAGGATACAAAAATTTCATTCGGGTTACTTGGTAGTAAGCAAGGTCGATTGATTTAAATCAGGTTGATTTAAATCAATCGAAATAAATAAGTTATAGAATAATGTACATAAGGATTTTATAAATATCAGAATCACTTTTGGTGAAAGTAAATTCATCTTATTAGGCTCTAAGAGAGGAAAAGAAAGGAAACATACTATATGTAGGTGAAGATTATACGAAAGAAAATTTAACATGTTAACATACTTAAATTTATCTTGATTTAGAGTGTAATATTTCTTGTAGGCAAAAATAGCAAGCATTTCGTGAACTAAAATATTCAAAATACTAATCATGTTAAACCGTAACTAGTGTCATTAAACTGTAAATAAACACAGCAGATGATATTTTGCAAACAATCAATTAAAAATTGCCAACATTCAGCTACAAAGACTTAAAAATAATTTAAGTTACAATTATATAGGACATCCAGAATGTTTTATTTTCATTGGAAGGAAAGTTACTGAAATTATGTATTATAGTTTCATTAGCACACTCAAACATATCCATAGTAGATTCCTATATACAGTATCAGAAACAGAAGAATGTATATATATTTTTTTGTTTTCATTAATCAAACTGATCAAATATTTTAGAGGGCTGTTTACTAGATAAAGCATTCTAAAAGAAACGCATATCTAGAGCATTCCCTGACATTCGCTACGAGACTTGGCGGCAAGCGGCCCGGCGTCAGCGCTCGTCTTTCCCGGTGAACGGGGTCCGCGACAGTCCCACGCTACAGTCTGTTTTTTTTCGCTCTCTTTCCCTTTCTGTTGACGTTGCAGACTGACACTAGTAAAATCATCCCTCGGAAGTGGTGTTGTGTCGTGTCCGTGCGTTGAAGATTGTGGCTTAATATGGCACCACAAAAGTGTACATTACAACAAAGGATTTATCTTGTCGAGTGTTACTTCGGAAAGAGGAATTGTGGAGAAGTGCGACGACGTTTTGCAACGAAATTTCCTGGTGTTCCCGTTCCACATAGGGCCACTATATTAAACCTCGTAAAAAAGTTTAGAGTAACAGGGTCAGTTCTGAATAGAAGTGGAAAGAAAAACCCACGTGTACTTACTGAGGAAAAACTCGATGAGATAGGACAAAGGTTAGAACAGTCTCCTCGGAAATCTATCCGCCGCCTCTCACAAGAAACAGGTGTTTCAAAAACCCTCTAGGTCCCCCGATTTGTCAGCCTGTGATATTTATTTATGGGGAAATCTAAAAAATAAAGTATACAAAGACAATCCGCACACCATCCGTGAGTTAAAAGAGAGTATTGTACGAGAAATCGGGAGAATTACAGTAGACGAACTTGCACGTGTAAATGACAATTTCCTTCGGAGATGCCAGGAATGTGTTGCAGCAGAGGGACATCATTTTCAACACCTTCTGTAGTCAAGGTTAGTACACAATATGAAAACTGTAATTTTAATAGCCGACTCTACTCACTGTCGCGGACCCCGTTCGCCGGGAAAGACAAGCGCTGACGCCGGGCAGCTTGCCGCCGATTCTCGTAGCGAATGTCAGGGAATGTTCTGTATAAGTACATGCAAGCAATTTTGAGCGTTTAAAAAAAAGTTTTAATTTTTTTTAAAAAAAGTCATGATTTTTATCCATCCTGGTAGTAAGTCGTTATTCCTTATTACAATACTTCTGAGTACTAAAGCATATGCACTTCTTGTCTCGTGGCAACCTTGTCGTCGGTAGCATTTCACAAAATGATAAAACAAACGGAATGGATGTTACATTTCATCCCCCTTTTTTCCTTAACCGAGAAAATAAAGCACTCTGAGAGAAATAATTACAGCCTGTTTCGTGAAGAAGAGAGGACGCAATGTCAAAACCTCTTGGCTCCTGACAGCCGTCTGTAACCCAGAAATAATAACTTTAACGACAGAACAATCACGTGACTTCCTTCTCCGAAACGCATGGTTAGAAGGTAACGAACATGAAGGCCGAGCCAATTTCATTTCTCCACGCCAGCGATACAAGGGATTAGAGCTTTCGACGTTGCTCCCTAGAGTGCGCGGAGGTGCACAATCCAATAATTCTCGCCATAGCGACATTCTGACCAATCGAAATGCAAATTCGAGACCGCTAGAATAACTAAATAATATGAATGCAAATAAATGTAGGAATCCTTAGTGATCTACGCGTATCAACTTACACTTGTAAAATCAGTTTGTTTTCAATCTGCTAATCAATTATTAAGTAGACCTAACTAGACAATGTGCACGCAAAAGTTAAACACGACGGGGTGAAACGTAAAACTGAGCCTGTAAATTTGTGATTGTACTTTTTGTAAAATATATTCGCGATTGAAATTCCTCATGTGGCGCTAATGTCGTTAAACTAATTAATAAGGAACGGATTTTAAGTTGGAACATTAGGGTCGGGAAAGGTTCTGAAAATGTTTTCAAACAGGTTCTCATAAAATGCCATTCTTCAGCTCTAAACCAGTTACATTAACATTTTTGTAGCAATTAATATAATTTATGGTAAACATTGTGTGATTTATATTATACCATTTTATAGCTCTTGTTCAGGTCTACAAAATGAGACTGTAGGTTTTTATGTAGTTGCTCAAGATGAGTTAAAATCATTTATTTTTCTGTCCAATTTTTTTTCACAAAACATGAAAGAAAATGAAGGTGCTGAAGCATGAAAGAGGAGGTAAAATCGGGACAACTGTGCTAATCTCACGAAAAGGTGCAAAAGAAGCAACAAAGTACGTTAATTTTACTTGATTTCATGTCCTAATCAGTGGCGTCGATTGGGGGGGGGCAGTTTTCCCCTCCCACTTTTCGCCACTATTGTCTCCGCACTATGCTAAACCTTATCTACAAAGGGAAATATGCTGTCTTTGCCCCCCAGTTTTAGCACCCCGGTTTTGGAACCTAAACGCCGCCACTGGTCCTAATATACATATCTCAAACGATTGGTATGAAAACAGATATGTTTTTGGAAAGGTGCTGTTCCTTAAAATCCGTTTCCTACTAATTAATAAGGCTGTTGGATGTGGTTACAGTGATAACGTTTCTCAGTACGTGTACATTCACAATGGATGAAACTTTGAATTCGCGAAGCATTCTGAGAATCGCATGTAAGTTCAGGGATGTGCAAAGAAGAGGAAAGAATACGCAATCTAGATAACTTGGGTACTAAATACCTTCATTTGAATTTCTTCTAGCAGGGGAAATACGAAACATGTTGACGATTTCCTTATGCAAATAAGTAAGTGGTTGAATGTATCCTATTGGTGGTACAGTACGATGCACAAGTATTGCTCGTCAAATTGTCCATGTCTATTTTCATTAATTTTCCTCTTGCATCCTACGTGTTTTTAAGGAATAGATTTCTACGTATGCTGGTGTAGAGGTTGTCATCAGCTTGCTTGGTGTTCGTTTCGATTCTTCAAACTCTCACTGGGAAAAGCACGGTGATGGACACTTTCCTTGGTAATACGTATGCATCCCATCGTAAAGTTGTGTGAAACTACAAATAATACTAGCCTGCACGGGTCACGTTGCTTTTAATTTTTTATTATTTTATGCGTTACGTCTTACAACTCGCTGTATCTGAAATTGTCAAATTATCTTACATTTTAATATCTATGAAGTTATCTATCTCTTTTGTACAGAAGTTTAAACATTCGTTACTAGATGTCGCACGTTGATAAACTAGCATGTTTGACTCATAAACAAAATGTATTTACTATGCGACTTATTCAAACAAACCAAGCGGTTATCTACCTGATTTATATCGTAATCGTGAAGTTACTTTATCAATGGCAACTCTTGACCTGTGCAATGTGGTTGCATGCATTCATGATACAACTCATGGATTCATAATGTCGAAACGAGACATTAAATAACGAAAAAAATATTAAGACAGGTTGTTTTGTTATATTCTTATTGCATTCAAGTCGGGCAAATTTCCCTTAGGAACATATTAGGAGTTTACTGCACGGTACGGTGCAATTCGTAACATAAGTTAAGCCACATTGAAATTATTCCCAACCGCCAGAGCCATCAAGCGGACAAGTTGAAAAGCCTTACCTTTCTTGGGTTTCTCACTAATCGCCTCGCTCTCTTTCTCGCTTCCTGCTTCCGCATCCTCCTCCTCCTCTTCTGGTGTCGGTGCGTTCAGCGACAACTTGTGGCAGACTTCGAAAGCTTGCCCTACAGTGCGAACGATTCGCATTGCTTGGCTCTGTAACGATACAAAAGAGAAAACGTCACTCTTTATTTCTTTACAAATATCAAGTCACATCAAACACTCAGTTGTACAAGGGAGGGGAGGGGGGTCGGTTAATGTTAATCGTAGGTTTAGGTCTGATCACTAAATTACAGTGCAAATACGAAATACAGAAAGGAAACAAGGTATTTTACGAAGGCAATGTCCCTTTATTTTATTTACCTTAAACTATATTTTAGTATATTGGTGCAGTGGTATCCACGAGTATTACCGTGCAAATTGTCCATCACCATGTTCGTGCACTTTATTTGACCCAATAAGAGCTTCAGGAATTAAAAGAAAACTCAGAACAAGCTGTTGACAACTTCTGCACCAGCATACATAAAAATCCATCGCTTAAAACAGACAGAATGCAAGAAAAAATAATGAAAATAGTCATGGACAATTTGCACGGTAATACTCAACGATCCTACTGTACAGTGGGAATCACAAGTTTTGGTCGTCAAATTGTACACGACTCTTTTCATTTATTTTTCTCTTGGATCCTATGTGTTTTGAAGGACTGAATTTTTATGTATACTGGTACAGAGGGCGTCAGCAGCTTGATTGGTGGCTTGATTCAATTTCTGAAGCTCTGATGGTGATGGACAATTTGTTAAAACTTGTGCGTCCGACTCTTAAGTGCAATGCCTTTCATAGCGTATACGATTCATATTTTCCACACCCTCGATTAAAGCATAAAGAAAAACATTTGGTAATGTTTAGTGGGGGTTACCTTCCACTGCACAATAATGCATAAATTGTGCATTCCTTGTTAGGGTTGTGTTCAAATGTTGTTTAATTTATAACAAACATGACATAGATCTCTGAAAGAAAAACCTTGCAGTTGGTGCATTTGTACCCAGGCTAGCCCTGCCTGTACGACACCAATTCTGACGAGGAAATACTATTATACTTAAGACTTCTTTGGGTATTCTATGAACTAAATACGCACGTAAAAGTTGAAAGGATGGGGGGACACACACTTTCTCTTTCTACACCGAAATTAGACTCTGATAAGACTGCATATTAAATTGAACAAAATTGTCAGAAATGGCAAGGTTTGGGTTTTACAATGTCAATTAAACAATTTGTATATTCAGATCAAATAATATTATATTAATATAATACTATTATTATACTTACAGCAAACTAAAACATCTACAGGCAATAGTTTCCGTACTATGTTTAATTATTACAGTACTTGTCTATGTGTAATTGGTATTCTCACCATGTAATTACGAGCTGAATTTGTACATTCAAAATATTAACAATTTTTAATGTTTACTGGTTTGTATCACATTTATAATGTCAACAATCATATTTTCCATCATTTTTTCTTCGTTTTGAGAATGTATGTTGGTCGATTTTTTGGGTAAGCTTATTGTAATTGTAGATATAGCTGGGTGACACCCCACTAGAACAGTTACGTGACCTTCTTACACCGTAGTGGATGTTGTATCGTTAGCTATTCTGATATATATCTTAAAATTATTCTTCCTCAAGGAAATAGTTGTAAAACAGATTCCATTGAAAACAAAAAATTCTGTTCGGTTTTCTTTCATTAATGATCACATCATCTCCAAAAAAATGGTCTAGATCGTGAATATGTGGAACCCTGCCTCGACATGCAATGAACCGGTGCCCTTCTTTCCATCTTTACACCAGGTCCATACCGGTGTAATAGTTGGATTTTTTTCCCAGTAAAAATCACATCTGTCGTAGATTCGATCCCACCACCGGCAAAAAGAAATTTGTTTACCTGAAGACGAGAGAAGAGGTGCTCTCTCAAAAGGTAGGGTTAGAATAAAGTAAGAACTAGAAAATGGGTATGTCCAATGGATGATATTGAACTTGTCACGTGGTGTACTCCGGGAAGAAATCGGGCAAACAGATTAAGGAACGGAAAGCGTACGAAAAGCCTTGTTACAGAGAGTAAATTTGCATATCACCACTTTACACACTTTTCACGGTTTGTGTAGGGCTTCGGAAAAGGCAAAAAGAACACATTCCCCAAATGATCACGATAATCACACCTTGAATCACTTCGGCAAAAGCCATACGCACAATGCTTACCCGGAAGGTTTTCAAAGCAGATCTGATCTGTTTGCCGGAAATGTGGTGAATGAACTGTGGGGGAAGTTGCTCATTGAATACATCCTTTTACATTGCATGCCAATGTAGAACTATTGTCACTAACATTCAGAGAATTAAAAGAAGAGCAATATTGGAAGTAATCAAGAAAAGAAAAAGAAATTGGTTGGGGCATTGGCATATACTGTATTTATTTTTCTTCTCCTCGCTTCTCTTTTCTTTATATTTTCTCTGTCTTTCTTCTTTCAACAACTTCAAACAAGCATCAAAATTATAGAAGACGTTAAAGAGGCCCTCGCCCAGGTTGAAGATCCTGAGTATGTACAGAAATTGGATACAGTATTGAAAAAGAACAATGGTGAAAGTTTGCAAAATTCTGCATACAAATGGACAACGTGTGGATGATCTGGAACTTGATGTGTCCGACTTTGTTGCCCCAAAATACAGTCCACTTGTATATTGCGAAATGGAATGTGTGTTTTCTGAATATAAGACTATTCTACCTGAAAACAAAAATGAAGTTCGAAAATTTGAGACATCATGTTGTTATCAAATGCAATCATGATCTTGATCTGTAATTTATTGCGTTTCATTTAACGCAGAACCATATTATTTTTTTAAAAAAATCTGTGTAGCGAATGAGCATTCAGAATAATGCACTGCCTGGCATGTAATCTTTCATAGTTTGTAATATACAACATTTATAAATGAAATGGTTTTTTAAAGTGCATATTACACTTTTTAGTGCATATTTTGCGTTTCTTTAGTGCATAACTATCCGAGCATTAGTCGTTACTGAGTTACAAAGTAAAAAGAGCCATACTTCAGTTTTCGCGTCTAATTGCCATGTCATGCAAATGCATTGGACTCGTTGAACGCTTCTAAAATTGGTAAATGCTACACGAAAACAATTTATCTACAATGTAGCTTCTAATAACCTTTTTTTCTTAATCAACTCAATATTTCACATTTCATGTTTCACTTCCGAGACCTTCATTTAATGTATTGCTATACATTTACTTAGCTGCTCAAAATAGTGTGAGCATTCTTGCAAATTTGCGTAGTTTATTTGTTTTTTCCACCGAATTCCATCCCCTCTCGCTTTCGAAACGAAACGCAAGAACTTGCAGATGGATAGCTTGTCGAGAGAGAAATTGAAGGCATATCTAGTTAACCTGAAACAATGGCGCAAGAGACGGCAAACGGTTTGGCGTAGTTTTCTAACTCGGCTGGTACGCTCTCTCTCAACCGACAGGGATAACTTAGTAATGCAGCGGAATTCTAGCACAAACATGCATTTTTCATGTGACATTTACGGGTATAATAACGGTGGCGCTGTAAAAATTTTCTTGCTTCTCTGTTTCCCCCTTTTGCCTTTCCACTTACTGATTCGCATACTAGATAACGCTACACTTCTCTTCTCTTTCTATTCCAGTGTATCCTACTCCATGTTCTTTAAAACTGCGTGTTCTCTTAAACTGATAAGAGCTGAACTGAACAAGGATTAGCTGAATGCATAAATATTACAACGGAATTAACCATCCACAGAGGTGGATCCGTCGGATACTTTTCTCTTCGGAATTTTCTTGTGACGTTAGTTGGAGAACCTCACAAATGACGCAAAGCTGCAGTGCCTTCAACTAAATAAGTTTTTCAAGGTTCATTTAGCATAAGTTAACACACATGCGTGAATATTTGCATAAAACTGGCAAAATTATATAGTATGTGGCGTAATATAATCCCAAAATGTTGGAACTCGTGCATCAGCATCAAAACAATTTCATTCCTCAAAAACACGTCAGGCATAAAAGAAAAATGAATGAATATAACGACTAACAATTTTCCTTGTAATATCTGTATCTTCAACTATCTATGGAAATGAGTATCTTAATCTGTAGTGCACGATTTTTTGAAGGTGGGACTATTGTGTCACAAGAAAGTTGAGTATCAGGGGCATTCCAGAGTTACGCGTGTGACATTTTATACATAAAATTTAAGGTTATAGATTGGATTAAAATATTCATAATGAACTGATTTCATGAAATTATGAAGTACTTTATGGTGTCAGCTAACAAATGAGAAAGACTTGAGTATGATGGCATAGGTTGAATGCATGAAAAGCATTACGTGTGTGACGCTTTAAAAATGTAGCATTTTTGACTTCATATGTCTGTGAAGCCTAAAGGCTGCAGATGCTACTAATTTTTATTGGTGAAATGTGCAAATTATATGCATGCACAAACATGTAAACCTTAATGCAATTAAAAACTAACAATTTTCGTATTAATTCATTTTGTTTTTAACATGGAGTAGTACCACTTTTCGTGGAATGGCCCATCAGGGAAATCTTAGGTCTGCATTGCAAATGACATGCTGATTACGAAGTTATTTTTTTTTCGCGTGGAGTTGTATTAGGTTTTTCAATTTGCCCGACAGGTGGCATGAGAAGCGGAGCCGGAAATTGAACGCATTCCAATGAGTGGGTGTCCCCGCCAAATTTGAACAGCGAAGATATCGCGGAAGGCTTTGTCGAGGAAAGAACGGATTGCCTACAGTCGGGAAGGGTTATTATGGGAGTTAGCACCTGTGCGAGGAAGGAAAAAAACTGCCTACCTCTAAATCAAGATCCTCAAAGCTGCCGGTGAGTCCATGGTTCCTGGAGATTTCCAGCTGGCCATTCCGAACGGGCTCTGCCCTGCTGGCTGCTTTCTTCCTGCCTTCCTGCTTCATCTGCATGTATCCCATGATTTCCGGTTCCCGAAATGACAGCTTTTTCCTTGGCCGCTCTCCCTTATCTCCCTTCCCCTTCAGCATTCCTGTCTCTGTCTCCCTGGAGGCTCCTTCATCATTATCCTCCCTCAGGGGCCCGTCATGCTGGGAGTGCTGCCGTCTGGTGGCGAACTGGAGACTTACCGAAGGCGTTGTTGAAGGATCTTGCTAAACTTCCCGCACCGCCGTCGACAAAATCGCACACAGCGCACGGACGCACCTTCACCGGAACGCGACGACCGACGATCTGCACAGGCGGTCGGGCAGCGAGGAACCTGCCAACATTGTTTTCTCAGATGCGTGATCAGAGCGACTTTGCGAACCTGGAAGAGTTCCCGAAAGGTGTGAGGCAGACCAGCACAACTACGCAACTCTCTCCCCCACCATTCTCTCTCTCCCCCTCAACGCATCTTGGACTTAAACAACGGAAAAAGAAGCGCTGGACAGAACCCAAGACGAAGCTTGCTGTTATTACTTTGGAAAAGGCCCTCTCCAACGGGACAAAAGAACCTTTAACGCTAAGACAAATTGGCCAACATGGAAAACACTAAAGCCCCTAACACCAAGCACCTTGTCTACGTGGGGAAACTTCCTACAGTCATGGCTTTCATGCCCCTACCAACAAGAGAGTGCAAAAAGCTGCACGAAAAAACGGCAATATTTTACACAGAATAAAAGACAAAACTTCGACAAAGGAACTTCCCCAAGGTGGAAGCGAGAAATTAACAAGTGAAGGAGACACCACTTAGGTTTAATGGAATTCCACACACTGTAAACACAAAAGTTTCAAGAAAATGGTGAAAAGCACAAGGGAGTTTCAAGCTGTGTTCACACACACATAATGGAAAACTAACTTTTGTAAGGAGATGAAGGAGATTTTATCCCTACATGAACACATTTTCTAATTGCAACATCTGTCTTTCCTAGTGAAATCACATAATGCAATGGAGCTCTAATGTTTTCAGAATTTAACTAATGGAGCCATATATTTTGCTACTGCTGCCATGATTACTATGGATATAAATCTCGAGGCTATTAACCAAGCAAAAATGTGCCTTTAAGAACGCTACACAAGATGGCAAGTCATTCGATTAATCGAATCATTTAAAGTTACTTAATTAACATTAACATTCAGTAATGACTTCACGTGGAACAGCTAAATTAGTTTCTATACTGAAATTGAAATTTATCGTAGCTATTTTTACACAAAAAAACACTTTTATAAAGAAAAAAAGCTTGCTTAATGAAATATTAAGTAAAACGTGATTGGCTGGTGGGCTTCCGTAAGAACTTTACGTAACAACAGAAGTTTTGAACGTCTCGATAGGTGACTGTCATCGACTCATATCTACAGATTACATATTCTGCAAAGGGAATTATTTCAACATGCAAATCATACATAAGTGTACGCGCACTAAAATGAAAGCATGATGTGGAGAGTGTCAATAATAAGTGATGCTGTATATAAAACTATGTATAATGTAATTCGATACTCTACATAGTTTATTTTATTTCACTTTGATGCTATAAATGTTGTTAAGTTTACTTTTGAAACATAATTATTTAATATTCTCCATTATTTAATAATTAAGGTTCGTTATTTAGTGAATATTAAAAGTTGTATTAAATGTTATTTTCATCCAATAGATTTTTGATTCCCTGCAGTTGTGTATAAAATTGGAAACTTGGGGTTTCAATAGTATTAAACGTGTGTATAAGTTACTGAAACTTCCTGAATGTTGTCATGTGGTACTGCAGTTTACAAACAACAGAGCTTGCCTCAAACTTCAGCTATCTATGGGTGTAGTATGTGTTGCATCAAATGTTATTTTAAAGAGATATAATATAGGTTGGAAACACAAATACTTGTTCCTGTAATTAGCTATAAACCATATACATACACGTAAAATTGTAATTTGTGCTTTTCAAAAACAATTGTCGCATGCCAGAAGTTGCCGTATTCTTACAAATATGTATAGTTGTTCTCTTATGATTTCCAGGCCTGTAAATTTTCCATAACATTTCACAGCTTGGGCTAGTCCTGCCGTTACTCCCTATTTGGTCACCTCGCATTCCAATCTTTTTTACTTCCAGGAACCCACATCGCCATCTGACGTAGGTTCGCTCGATATGCAATAAGAGCATTATAGACGAGGGACACAGACCACTAAAATTCAAGCACCGTGATTCCGTTAATGCACGTTCACAATTAGCACTTCCACTCGACCGTGACGCACGAATTGCTTCAGCATTCTACCCTTCTCAAGAGTCAATTCCCTCCCCACTTGCGCCCTTTCCGTACGCCACGCTTATCAGCACAAGATTATGATATTGCTCAACAGAATTGCATTGACGTCAGAGCAGAAATGCCAACGGGCATATCTAAAAGACAAAAATACCACCGGCCAGGCTAAATCGCTTAACGATGCTTTAACCCTGGCTTACCCGAGGGGGGGATTGGGGGAGGGGCTGCCAGACCTACCAGTCTCCTTACCTTTTCAAAATGTGTTGTGTTTGTCTTGTGTAGGTCCCTTTACAATTTTGCTCGTATACTTGAAGGGTACAAAATGGGCATTACTGCCGACGCACCAAAACAATTTAAATCATTAATTCAAGAGCGAGCCTTTGATGCATACGTACATACATTGTCCACAGTGATGTTCATTTACCGTTTTACGTAATGCATAGTTCAAGAATTGAAACAAAATAACAACGAAACTATCAGTACAATTCCACCCCTTGAAAGCAGGCACGAAATAAGTTAAGAGAGAAACGAACAATTCCCTGGGCATTACTTATGCATCCCACTGTACAAGCTGAAGTCTGGCAGAGCAAAAAATCAACGTTGGGGAGATGGATCGTCATTGATCCACGCGCATGCGCGACTCGCCAGGTTACACATGCTGCGTTCCCACGCGAGGCGATGCGATGCGCTTGACGCGATGGGTTAATTGCCATATCTTGTTCAAATAAACTACGCTGAACCTGGGAAAAGTGTTAGCGGAAGATTAATACGGAGTCTGAAATGGGTGTAAGCCAATCTCTCGGCGTTTTACGACTTTTGCCAAGAAATTAAGGAAGAGGTATATAAAAAAAGAGAGATGGAAAAAACAAACAATAAAAAAAAGAATTGTGGCTTTTTTCTGCGGTCATTGGCAGCAACTAGACGCTGGCAACTTCCTGTGCCAGACTGGGGTGAACAAATAACAAACTCATCCCTCATAACTTCAACCAATACCATTTAATCGTAAAACGGAGAGGGGGGAAAAGTGATCAAACGCCAACACGCAGGATAAATAACGATCTTACCAACAGATGGCAGCAAAATACTAAAACTCTATGAAGCTTGAACGAGGAAAGACAACTGTCAACGCTCTTGCAGATTTTTACGATTCTGTTTGCTCTCAACGTCGAATGCATCCGCTTTGAAGATTTACAATTTACGGTTGTAACCTAGCAGTTAATCGATACACACACTAAATTATCCTCATATACATAGTCAACGTTCTCATACACATACACATAGCTTACTATCTACATTTATCAATGGATTCATCCGTGTAGAATTCCGTTTTCATTCGCCATCGGCAGAACACTTAAAATTCTGATCACTACTTGAGAATCACTGACATTTTAAGCGTGATTGTTTTGACTGCCACACCAAATCGAGTCCTCTGTGCTTTCTGCTATTATTTGCAATGGTCACAGTTGAAGATCTAAAAAGAGTAATTGATTTCTGGGATGTTATTTTTTACCTGTTATTTTGTGATGTCATTTAAACGTTTCTTGTGATTCATCATTGCATCTGTTGCAATTACAATGTGCAAACCATAAAGAAACAGTTAAATCACGGGAACCGTATTGTGTCAAAATTTAAACTGACATAACATATTTCAGTTTAAAATTCCGTTAAAAGAAAACACGAGATACCAAGTAAGGCTTAAGCACAATTCGGTATTCTAATGTGATTTGCCAAAACATTATTAAATATGAAAAACTGATTTCTGTCCGAAAGTATAGGGATCAAGAGTTCCGGATTCCGTACACCATGTAAACTGGAGGTCCAGTCCTGTTAATTCTTCTGGGCATACAAGCAGACAAACTTTCCTACTCATTTATTATTTTTATTTTTTGTCACTAACCATTCTTATCGTTATGGCGAACTTAAAAACAGCGCAACATCTATCAGCTGTTTCCCCTTCTGCCCTTACTGAAGAACTACAAGAGTAAATGCGCTTCGAGAAATGTAAGTTAGTGCTGAATTTGCAACACTGCCAAAGTTTTGTTTTCAGTACACTTTTTACTCAGACAGGCTGATCAGGGCTAGACATACTGTTAAAAGTGAGATCCGAACCGCTGTGCCTCAACCGGGATATCCCTGGATTACGAGGCGACATCGTTAGGCACTACTTTATCACGTAGCTTGCTACACTGTTGTAGCAGAGACAATCTGAAAGCTTCCACATGCCACGGTGTAATCCCATGTACTGAATTCGACACCACTCTCAGTGTGTTGAATCAAAAATGAGACAACCGCTGACAATGCTGTTTAGGTCGATCACCGGAATTATTCACTATTCTAACGCGGTTGTGGCGTGTAGCGTGGACAATCAAACCGAGCTATATCTAAGCTAAATTGGTCTGCACGCCACAACCGCTTTCCGATATTCTCCTCTCGTAGTATAGTAGTGTATGGATAAATATAGAAGCACAGATCCTACACAGTAGTCCACCAACACAACGTCAGACATCGCCGGGTTGCATATATCTCAGGGGGAAGATATCTTGAACCCGGCACACGTTTTATGTACGATTCTGGTCACTGGTTGTTATTCTGTACTTGCGTTAATTGCTTTGATTTCATTTATGTTGTATAGCATCGCTTTTCTGCTAATCCCATGAGGATGAGTGATGATAGACGAATCACCAAGAACACACATGCCCAGAGATTCGAACCCATGACCCTGGTGTCGTACTGACCACCAGCCACGGTGGTCGGCGTGTGTTACTTGCGTTGCAGTTATTCGTGGTAGTTTACCTGCTATTCTAGGTTAACGGTGATGATGACGAGGAATTATGAGTTGTTGTTTGCTTTCAAGTAGCTCTCCAATCGTTGTCAAAAATCGATAAGGGCCCCACGGAGAATGAAACCAGAGATCCCTCGGAGAATATACACGAACGGTACAATACAATAAAAGTGTCAGTATATCACGAAATGTAACGGGCCTCCTCGGTGGCGTAGTGGTAACATCTTCGATTTGTAATCAAGGAGTCCCGGGTTCGATACCCGGTCGAGCCTCATACTGGTTCTGATCTCACTTGAAACTTTAGGTCCGGCCACGATAAAGTGGACTTAAAACAACAAAATATAACTTACAGAAATGCATAGAGCATACGAAAGGCTTTTTTACAAGTATAGGATTTCTGAACACACATACGCAATATCTAGAGGCACATATTTTTGGTAAATAACAAAGCAAAATTTCGGTACAAAAACAGTCAATTTCGGGTTCAAAAGCGGTAAATAAAATGAAATTTCGCTATTACAGCGGTGAAAAAGCGGTATATAAAATGACATTTTGGTTTCAAAAATTCGAATACAATCCCAAATTTCATTTAAAAACTGCACTATTACACAAAAGAGACATATCCCTTGTAATAGCACATTAAATCATTACCAGAATATTAAGTTTATTCCTGTATAAAGGGGTCCATTTTTGCTTCTCAAATATTTACAGCAGAATCAAACAATTTCCCGTGAATTGCATAACTCACACGATACTTCCGACTTCAGAAAGTGTCGCGTCGGTATATAAACGGTAAATTTCGTGTGTAAGAGTCTATTTCGCATTTTGCAGTTCATTTCGTGACAAAACAGGGTAGAAAAATGCACCTCACACCTTTCAGAATCATGAACAATTAACATTACAATGTGTTATTTCACATTTCATGTTTTCCGTCAAAAACGAAATATGCATGCCTCTAGCAATATCTAAAGAACTGTTAGTATAACGTCACTGTGTATGTGAAAGTTCCAAGATATAAGTAAAAAGTGACGTAAAATCTGGAAAATGCATTTATCCACTTCCCAAAGACAAAACGTATTTGACAAAAAGTAGCCTTACAAGGACCTGACTGGGTCTCTCTTCGCCCATCGGAAATACGTTTTAGGTCTCGCGACCTTCGTCGACGGCCATTTTTTGGTGTAAATACCTGTGCAACAGTTTCCACTCACAGCACCTTAACTCAATCCCGTTCGAGTTCATTAAACCAGCCGAGTGCGGCGGAGAGCTTTAATATGTGACTTCACGTTGACATTAGCATTTTGCTGCAGGTTCGACGGACCACCAGTCATTTTCACGCCGAAGATATTCGTGCAAGTGTTGCCATTGGACGCCGAAAGATGCCTAGAAACACAAGATACGCCAAAGTTCAAACACAATGAGCTTAGGGCAGGGCACAATAGATGGCATCTTGATAAGTGGAAAAATAATGTGACACTTACGTAGTACGACATTTTTTGAAAGTGTTCTTTTCTCGCATCCTATATTAGAATTTGTTTAAAGCTGCTGTAAATCACTTCGAAGTCGATAAAATTATTTATTCTGATAGGAGGATTACGAACGCTACATACACATGCTCTTCATTTTTTTCCCTTTCTTGGACCAACTTAAATCTAATGTGTACATGGAATTATAATTTTACTGACTTCGAAGTGATTTAGTACTAACTTCGTTTAGGTAATATTTATATACGATCCGATGCGAGAAAAACTTACCATTGAAAAATCAAAGGTGGAATATGTGGGTGTAAGGATAACAAAAAAAAACATGATTGCCACGTGAAAGTGATAGCTAATAAATCTGACGGCCAACTCAAAATGGCGGATGTTAACTTTTGAAAAATTGACTATACAGAAGGTCGTTCCACGTCCATGGTAACAAAGTCAGAACCCACCTCACCTTAAGAAAAACCGTGACGCCACGAGCGGTGGTGCTCCACGTCTTGCAACAATGGCCCTGCAGCGGAGTTTCCATTGGAGGAGACTGCGTTGAAGAACACATTGGTCCAAACGATCATATTCCTCCTGGCAAGCTTTCCAAAGACCCTCAATTGTGCGGGGCCGTCTGCTTCCCAAGGCTCGTTTCAACAACGGAAACCCACAAAAATCTATGGAAGAGGCATCCGGGGATTTCACAGGGATGTCTGTAAAGGGGATTGCATGAATTCCCGTTTCACGTGCCATCCGATCCATGTATGCCTGCGTGGATTATGCCGTATGACTGGAAGCCTTGTCCTGGTGGATGACAACACGAGTTGTGTCGCTGCCATAGAGAGAAGGAATATCATGTCTGTAAAGTGGCTCCAAAATATTCGTCTGGTAATAGGCTGCATTTATTTTAGCCTTTTTTTCCACTCTGCGCAGTGGAAGTTTGGCGTTATGGCAGTAACCACCACCAACCATGAACCAGCGTGGAAAACTTTCAGCACATTCACGTACCTACTCAGATCGACCTCTTGCATCACGTGGACGATAGTAGATGGCTCTTTTTTTACCACATCCCGACAGATACACCCATGCTTCATCCAGGGACACCACATACTTCCAGCGGTCCCTTGCCAGATGGCGTTCGTAGAGCTTCCGACTGTTGGTCTTCCTCTCTTGACATGTGAGGCACGCAACTTATGAACTTGAGCCTTGTGCTTCCGCACAAGTTGTAAATCTTGGGCTATGATGCGATTTACAGTTGCAGGGAAACATTGCACTGCCTGTGCAATCACTCTTTGCGTTGCAGGGTTTTCACATCGCACCAAGGATCTCACTTTCCGCACAACATCGGAGGAACGCTTGGGCTTCCGATATGTCGGAGGCCCACTTTGACTGGTTCCAGCAACAGGTACGGTGCAAGCTTTATGGCGATTCAACACTGCATTGATGCCCTTCTTTGACACATGGAATGCTTTCATGTGGCACTGTTTAATTATCTGGCTAAAACTATAACCAACGTCGGAAAGGGCACAAATGTACCCCTCCCAAAAGACTGGAATTTTTGGTGCCATATAAACACTCACTCACACACCAACCATCGTCTTTGCAAGTCAACACACAGTACTTTCGTCCTACTGGCTCTGGCTGCTCTGTTTTTCGATACGAGTAACCGTTAATTAGTAAACAATGGTATAAAAATTCGTTATCGTGAATTTATTAGAAAACAGAAGAAAATTTTCCGAACAAATATGGCAGTGTAAACGCTAATCTTTAATTTGACATAAAAACTTGCAGGTTTGACCTTAAAATCCATATAAAACGGAAAAAAAAAATGTAGTGCGTGCAACGAATGTTAATAGCCTGATGCGTCCTTACTCTTACTACATCGCTGCTAAAGTGTTGAACTATTTCTTTTAGCTAACTCTAACCTAAAATTATTAACGGCTATATCAGCTGGATACACTGAACTCTTCGTTTCATAAAACATACGCTTCTTAATTCACAGGAGCGTGAAAAATGGCTCCAGAAGAGATTCGCCTTCACCTCATCTCGTGCAGCAAACTTACCCAGCATGAACCGCGTCGTCCGCCAGCTGGGATGCATTACGGCTGGCATGTCCGGACTTAAGAGCACGCCAAGGGAGCTTGCTGAAGACATCTGGCCAATTACTTGCCACCGCGAGCTGTTTGCATAAAACTTTTTCTCGCACCCCCCTCTTTCCCCCCTCTCGGGCTAAGGACTCGGGAAAGGGGGCTGTCAAGCTGCTGTTAGCTCGCTGCGTATGCTCTGCACCCAGATAAAGCAGTGAATTTCGCAACTCGTTTGTTTGAGTTAGATGGGGCTGACAGCACGAGGGCTACAGGAAGTGCAAAGAACGGGGCGAAGGGGCTAATTTAGCGTCTTGTGTGGACTTGCAGGCGCTTCTAAAAGGGTTTCTGTTTTGCGAAAGGGATGCTAACATTGACTAAGTGCGTATATATTGACAGATTGCACCGATGGTTGAGGACAATTAGAGCATCGAAATTTAAATTCAAAGATGAAAAATACAGAGCATTCCCTGACATTCGCTACGAAACTCGGTGGCAAGCGGTCCGGCATCAGCGATTGTCTTTCCCGGCGAACGGGTCCGCGACAGTCGCACGCTACAGTCTGTTGTTTTTTTCGCTCTCCCTACCTTTGCTCTCTTTCCCTTTCTGTTGACGTTGCAGATTGACGCCAGTATAATCTTCCCTCGGAAGTTGTGTTGTGTCGTGTCCGTGTGTTGAAGATTGTGGCTTAATGTGGCAACACAAAAGTTTACTTTGCAACAAAGGATTTATCTTGTCGAGTGTTACTTCGGAAAGAGGAATTGTGGAGAAGTGCGACGACGTTTTGCAACGACATTTCCTGGTGTTCCCGTTCCACATAGGACCACTATATTAAACCTCGTAAAAACGTTTAGAGTAACAGGGTCAGTTCTGAATAAAAGTGGAAAGAAAATGGGGAAATCTAAAAAATAAAGTATACAAAGATAATCCGCACACCATCCGTGAGTTAAAAGAGAGTATTCTACGAGAAATCGGGAGAATTACAGTAGACGAACTTGCACGTGTAAATGCCAATTTCGTTCGGAGATGCCAGGAATGTGTTGCAGCAGAGGGACATCATTTTCAACACTTTCTGTAGTCAAGGTTAGTACACAATATGAAAACTGTAATTTTGATAGCCGACTCTACCGACTGTCGTGGACCCGTTCACCGGGAAGACAAGCGCTGATGCCGGGCAGCTTGCCGCCGAGTCCCGTAGCGAATGTCAGGGAATGCTCTGTAGATATTCAACTAAAAATTATCAATGGCGCAAAGGGCTGCCACAGCGGCTTTTCCATTGGATGACGCGTGGTAAGCGCATCCAGTCCCATCGCCGCTGTGTTCTGGCTTTCGAGACCAGAGCCCGCTACTTCTTTTTTCAAGCAGGACCCCAATTGTCCTCAAGACGGTGGGACAACATCAACATTTTGGGGACTCCCACCGAGAATCGAACCTGGTACCGCTTGCACCAAAGGCGGGAGCGATAACCATATCGCTAGGCAGAAACTAGAAATTTTACTATGTAATTATATTTTAAGCACGTCTTGACACTTCATGGAAACGACAATGGTGAAATTGATGAATTAAGAAACAGAAAGGAATACCCATGTCAGGGCAGAACCATGAACACAAGATCTGACTGATCGGGAGGGGGGGGGGGGGGGTTCCGTTGCTTCCCTCTTCTCCAAATTTGGAGGTTGAAGGACAGACACAACGGCCGATTTAGTTTGCGCAACAATTTCCATTAACAAATATATTGAAGTGAAAATATTCTGATTAATTGGAATTTTCCGATGTCCGAAATGAAATGTGGCAATGAACATCAGCATTTACCGAATTACTTTAATGATATTGGCCAGAGGGAACTAAAATATCCCATCAGATCGAGTCGTCGTCAACTCATTTAAACTAAATTTTATATTTGGCAACAAGCCTACACATAATCGAACTAATACTCTCCATGATTATCTATGACATAATTTTCTTCATTTATATTCAGTTTCAAGGGTAGAAATCAAAGAACGTATAAAGTTTAAAAACATAAGCTATTTACGAGTAAAATTATTGGGATTGGGGCATCGCCTTTAAAAAAAGAAAACAATTGACAGGGCCGCGGACCACTGTTCTACACTATAGATCGACCACAAACAAAATAACTTTCGGAGAAAAGACTTCGCGCATCTTCCCCTCCAGCCGTTCAACTCTGAAAGCATGCTCCACTCTTGAGTACGATACACAGGACACGCGGTTCCGCGCAAGCTCTTTTGCCTGCGGTTCCACTACACACCTATTATTGGATAGATCCGTACAAGTAACTAAACGAAACACTTCCCAATCATGTGTAACTTTATTTGCGAGCACCGGACAGCCCTTGCGAAGACAATAGAGACAGGAAGAACGAAAAAAAGCCAAGGTTAAAGATACAGGGGGAAGTTAATCTAAATAGCCAGTCCTTATTTAGCTCACCTTGGACCCTATTCGCATGAGCAGCGTCTAGGAATTAAGGGGGGCGGAAGGGGGAGCCTAACCAACGGCCAGGAGACTGATGCAACAGAAATGACGTCATTGTAGAGAAAAAAAGGGCCTGCGAAATGTAAAGCCTGTCTTCGGATTCAAGAACGTTCTTCCGAAAATTTTCCCGTTTGAGGTTAATACTTTATTTGTAAAGAACGTAGCCAGCACTTATCTTTCAACAGTGGCGTGCTCAGAAATTTCACCTAACCCTCTCGGGAACATTACCTTCTTTTAACTTCCTTGAACCAGTGGCGAATTACAGTTACGGTTAAACGGACTATTGCTGCCGAATTCACCGAAACGTAACGCGAAACTCTTAGAAAGAATCGACATGTAACGATATTTGGAATGGCTACGAGACGAAACAACATATGAAAAACTATCTATTTCTTGATCGATTGACTTGGTTTATTCACTTCCTTTTTAGCACTTTTGGCTAATCGCAAAGATGACGATGAAGGGACACTCGCAAACAACGCCCATGCCCACGCTGGGATTCGAACCCGGGAGCCTTGGCCTCGTAGCGCGCTGTGATAACCACTCTGCCACGGAGGACGGAACAAAATTGCAAAAACTGCCTTTAAACAAACCTTAAATATGTGTTTTTAGGGTACTTTTCAGCCAAAGAAGAAAAAAGTTCCCCTTATGCAATAGTAATGTCCTTCCATCTGTCAAACTGTCGGTTTCTCGGACAGTAATACAGCTACAGAGAAGATTCATATTGACAAAGCACAGACGAACGGAAAACCTTTGGTGTTTAACACAATAAGGAAATGTGTAGTAATACCATGCATATGGGATGCATCTTGGGAAATGTTTAAAAATACGAACATTTTATCTGTAAAAAAAAACAAACTAAAATGGATATCCAGTGGTTCTACACTTTCATTAAGACAGCGGCCCGGTAAATTCTTTTTAGAAAAGCGGATGCCTCGATCCCAACAACTTTACTAATGAACCTCTCGCGGCCCGATGCTACAGACCGGCGGCTTAGAAACGCTTATCTAAGCTATTTTATGCAAAAATATATAATAGCATTTTTCGAGCTTGCAAAGCACAATTTCCAAACATAATGCAAAATAATAATGATTTTATCATCATGTGAAAACATATTTTTACATATAAGTTCTGTGGCTATTATCATTCCCGGGTGGGAAATGTCTGTAAATAGCTACGTGTAGTATAGCTCGTCCGTGGTCCAGCGGGTGCTATAAGGAAACCTGTGTGCATTCTTGAAATGTGTTGCTCCTGTTTGTCTGGTCGTGAGAGACGAGATTCGTTCCAAGCAGTGGCGTGCCCAGGATTTTCGACAAGAGGGTGGGGGTGGTAACGTGTGCTCTTTTTAGTAGTAAGTGCTCATTTTACGATCTTTCCCTGCCTTTGACGTTCTTTTTTAGAAATCCTGGGAGGTTATAACCCCCACCAACCCCCGCTTGGGAATGCCACAGGTCCCAAGCGAACTCTCGAGACAGAGACTTTAACTTCTTTCTTCCCCTTAATTTTTTCTTCTTTTATCATTTGTCTTTCCTTCTTTCTCTTCATTTTCTTTCTCTCTCCCTTAGGTTAGGTTAGGTTAGGATAGGGTAGGTTAGAATAGGTTGGGTTAGGTTAGAGTTCAGATCTCGAGACGAAATGCAGAATGCGAAATGACTCCTCATTCACGAAACGTGGGTGGGTTTCCGGCCTTGTCTCCGCATAAAGTGGCTCCGGGGCTCACCCAGCTTCAATTATATGGGAACCGGGGGCAATAGTGGGGGGCAAAGGCGGCCAAAGCGTGATGCTGATCACATCACCTCCAAAAATGGCCGAGATGGATAGAAATATAATATGTGGGGCCCTACTTCCACGTCCCCTCGTGTATGCCTAATGGTATGGTGGAAAGCTACCAGACTGGCCAGACGCGCAAGAGGCCTTGTTGCGAGGCGAGGGGCTTTATAAAAAGGCGGGCAGATAGACTGATAGAAGAGCGCGCCGTCACTCTCGAGCGAATTCTCTGAGGTTCCCGCTAACTGCTCTGCATGCCGGGATAAAAGCGTCCCTAGACTCGGCTGCCCGTTTTCATTAAATGTGGAAGTTCCGCTGGCAGACCACCCGGCCAGGGGGAAGGTCACGCGCCGGGGTCGTCGCGATTGGCAGCCGTTGCAGGCGCGAGCACCGTCTGCCTGCACCGATGGCCTACCACACTGCAATCACTTGTGTACGGCTGCTTCATTGTAACAAACACGAAAAGTATTCGATACGCAAACAATTTATCGATATCCCTTAGTCCGTTTATTGCCACGACCGTAAATTTTAAAAAGCGTAATAAAAGGTTCCTTATGCGGGGCGAGTCTTTAACTTCGGGATAGGTCAATAGCTTGGAAACTGATGATCAATCGCACAGACTAACAGCGCCACCTCTCGACAACGCAGGGAACTAATGGAACGTTGGCACGGGCGCCAGTAGAAAATTTTCCGAAGGAGGCAAAAAGTTGTGTCCTTCAGTACACAGGAAAAATGCGATATTAAAGATATGGTAGAGAATAAGAGAAAGAGAGAGAAGAGAAGGGAGAACATTAATGAAAACAGAAACGAGGTAAATTTAAGAGAGTGCAAAGAGAAATAAGACGTGACGAAAGGGGGAGAAAAAAAGAGGTGATAGAGAAATAAAGCAATAGAGAATAGAGAAAGGAGGGAAAAATACAAAATGAAACGATAAAGAATAGAGGACGTAAGCACGAACAAGTGATACTGAATAAAATTGAGGAAAGAAGAAAGCAGAAGTAGGGAATTTTCCCCTTATCTCCCGAGGGGAGGGCAAGTGGCGCACATGAATGATGGTATTATGAAACTACGCTGTGGCCCTATAGAGGAGTTGGAGGGTAAATATCTCGAGAAGTTTAATTGGGAAAGGGCCGAGGAATAACCATATTGAAGGATAAGTCTCCTAAATTCAAGACAAAAATTGTGGGAAACATTTGTTATGGACCGTATTCGAGAGTGTGTCCAGAAACTGACAAAACTGACTACGCCATCGTGTTCGTCACATTCTAGCCTATTTTCATACACATCACCGCCTTTCCATTCAAGAAAATGATGTTGACTCCAAGATAGGGGTTCATCTTGGTAGCATGCACTAGACGATTTTCCCCCTCATGTTCTGAGGCATTAGTCCATTTGTCTTTTGTAGGGATGGTTCTTCACTTTTGGATCACCCTGTACTTATCGACAAGGACCTATCACTCAAATATATAGTATCATGCCCTGCATATTAAAAACAAAAATATGCATCTCAGGTTTAAAATAAACATGAAAGCATGCAGAGACAGGATTCCCCTCCACAGACACACATAGAGAGGGGGTCATAGAGAATATGAAGAGAAAGGGGGGAAGCTAAAGATAAAAAAGAAAGCAGAAAAACAGAGAACATAAAATGAGGGGGAAAAATAAACTGAAAGAAGAGAACACTTTAGCATCCATGGCTGCCGATCCACCTGAGCATGCTCCCCTAAAAATCTCTGCCGACTTCACTGCACGAAACAGCAAATTCTTTGATAGGAAATTAAATGCTCCTCTTGGAAGGGAAGACCAGGAATATTTGCCTAGAAAACAATTCAAACCGCGTGAGTAACAGCGTGTTAGTTGCGAATACATTACAGTACAGAATTTAAGTTGAAAAGAACAAATGTTATGGTTTCGTCATTGGAAAAGTATGCGTAAAGTGACGAAAGAAAAACCAATAGATTACTTGGTAGATAAGCTGTTAGATAAGCACACCTGAGAAATTCTGACACAAAATAAAATTCTTTACAAAGTATGGCGGTCTCCTAATATTAGTCACATCACTATGCAGATTAACCTGTTTATTATATGTTATTCTACCTTGGCGATGAAGCGAATACAATTACCCTTCAAGGACTCGAACTCAGGACATTTGAAGATCGAGTGTAAAAATCCAACATTCCATCTGACCGCCAAACGCAACACAAATTATTCTGAACAAACAGCATATAACTTTATACATTGCAAATCCGAACTATTTTCTGTTTCTAACTTATACAATCACTCTGCGTCGATTGTACAGTTTGAGACAAAGATTAAGCAAGGCAAATTATCCACCACCAAATTCACACACTTCGTTTTACGCTGCGCGAGGTTCAAGAATGAAAACAAAACATTGGTCAAGACAGAAATAGTCCACATCTAAACCAGTTTAAGTACACTGGAATGCATAAGTATTAACAATCAAATTGTCCATCACCATGTTTTTGCACTTTATTTTACCCAATATTAGAGAATCTTCATATGCACCCAAAACTTTCAACAATTGTGTGGAATCTATATTCCAACAGAATTATATTTGGTTGGTTCTCCGATAAATTAAGCGATCCCCTTTCCACATCAATCGGCATACCTCAAGGCTTACTTCTGAACCCTTTCTTATTCAATATTTATACGAATGAGATACATGCATTACCAATACAACCATTTCATCCCCTACAGTATGCAGATGATTTCTGTTTCTATAACATAACAGATGGTGCTACTCAAGGTATTACAGCAGTGCAGAATTTAATCTCCACCATAAGAGCGTGGTTTTTTAACGAAGGATTATCCATCAGCGAAACAAAATGAAAAATTATTTGTTTTAATAATAAGCGATTGGGTACTTATCCCAAGAATATATCACACATTTCTAATATCCCAATAATAGAAACACAAATATTTAGGTATACATTTTGACAGGCGATTCACATGGAATACACACATTACGCATTTAATCAATAAAGGCCGTAAAATAATAAATATACTCCGTAGTATCACAACAATTAAATAGGGTGGCCACCCCAAAATCTTACTTCTATCTTATAGGAATTGTTTTCGATCAAACTTTGAGTATGCAGCCTTTAGTTATGGGGGTGCAAAAGTAAGTATTTTAGACAGAATAGACTTAGGCTCTGTCCGAAAGGTACGATGTACGTACTTGAAGCATGGTTTTGGCGGAAGTGACGTCACCTAGTACAGTTCGAAAGCGCCAAGAACAGGAGTACGCAAGTGCATATCTCGCAGTGCAGATGGAAGCTGACTCGGTCACGTGATATCCGCACTCGTTGTTCGTTTGTTTAAAATCGCGGAGGTAGAAGGTCAGCAACACAGGTTAAATATACGTTATGGGTTAGCAAGTTGTTGGTTAAAGTGCTTCTAATGTGTGGAATTGTATGTGTACGAACATTTGAAAATGCAACGTGATTTCTATGGTGAAAAACAAGTGTTTATAACGTGGGGAAAACAACGAGTACTCAGCTTTATCTACTGATCGTATTTGGCGCTGCAGTCGAAGTGCAATTCGAAAGACTTTCACTTCCAGTCCACGACTTCAAGACCGTACTCCAAGACCATACTCGGAGGATGCTCGCTTCAACTACGGTCTTGCATCTTTGGGACACGGCAATACTACAGAGAAAGGCTTTGAGGACCTGCTTAGGTCTCATGCAGTCCTGTCCTAATGTCAGTGTATATATGGAAAGCAGAGAAACTAGTTTGACACATAGACGGATCCAATTAACAATAAAATTTCTGCTCAAAACTTGGGAAAATCATACGCATCCATTCAATAAATTGTTCGAAATACAAAAACAATGGACAGAAGCTAAAGTCATAGATCCTAAACATACGTTCTTTTATTTTGCATATTGCCAATACATAGACCCGGAAACCTTCCAACATCCTTTCATTTATCAATTAGACATACTCTTACATACTCAATGCAACATCCATTTCAGGGATTTAGGAAGACATATCATGTATAAAGAGAAATGGCCAACACACCAAATCGTATATACTGATGGATCCAAAGATCGCCTGGGTGTGGGTTGTGCATATTTCATTCCAGATCAAAATATAAACAAACAATTCCGTTTACAACCTGATACTTCTATTCTCACTGCAGAAAGTTACGCAATATATAAAGCTCTCACATACGCTATCCACAATAATTACACAAAAAATCTTATCATAACAGATGCTTTAAGCGTATTAAAGGCGTTAGTTCCTCATATCCTCAGATTTGTAAACATCCTTTATTTATCATCCTTATAATCCAACAAATCCAGTATGCTAATGGAAGAAATATCAACGTTCAGTTTAGTTACGTAAAGGCTCACCAAGTAAATACGGGAAATGAACGTGTGGACGTATATGCCAAAGCTACCCGATCATCGGAATCTACCTCACTTGCGACACTTCCATACACGGATCTTCTCCCAAGAGTTAAGTATAAACTTCAAGATAAATGGAAACAGTGGTGTATAGAACAATTTCAATCCGCGGGCAATACATATAAATGGTTTGCAGAACATTCACAGATTAAACCTTGGTACAGTGGGATCCATGAGTATTACCCTGCAAATTGTCCATCACCATGTTCGTGGACTTTATTTGACCCAATAAGAGCTTCAAGAATTAAAAGAAAACTCAAAACAAGCTGTTGACAACTTCTGCACGAGCATACATAAAAATGCATCGCTTAAAAACAGACAGGATGTAAGAGAAAAATTAATGAAAATAGTCATGGACAATTTGCACGGTAATACTCATGGATCCCACTGTACTACTCATATAATATTCCAAGATCAGTTATTATTTTTATAATACGTCTACGTACAGGTCATGTTCGCACTAATGATCATTTAGCACGATTACATATTACAACAAAACAAGCCTGCACATGTGGAGAAGTTAATCAAATGTTCTAATTTCTACATAGAACTAGACAAATTATATAATGGTTTGCCTCGCCATTGAGTTCCATTCCCTACATCTCTAATTGCCTGCTCACGGATCCCATTCCTCCCACTATATGGCTTCTTTTATGGATATGCAAGAAGATGTAATTTGACGATCTAGCAAACAGTATATATATTATATATATTTCTTTCTTTCGAAAAATAAGTGCATAGTGAACTAAATATACTTTGCAAAAAACTCAGAAAGATTACTAAAATCGACTAACAGTTGATAGGGTCAGAAAAAAGAAGAAGAATAAGATTTTACCCCATCAGAGCTTCATGAATTGAATCAAAATGTCAAAGATGCTGCTGATAACCTCTACACCAGTAATCATAAAAATCTATTCTTTAAAACACACAGGATGCAAAAAAAAAAAACATTGATGAAAATGGCCATGGATAATTTGCCGAGCAATACTTGTGCTTCCCACTGTACAATTCCATTCCTTAGAAAACACAAGATATATAACAGACAAATGAATTAAAATAGCGATGGGCAATTTGCCAGATTATTATTGCAGTCGATCACACAACACATCTGACAACTGCCTTAGACTGTGAATATTATATTATTAGAAATGTTTCATAAATAGCGTGAAAATTCATTACAAAATCATATAAAACACCTTTTTCAGGCCATAACTTACATATACATTTCTTATATTCGAAAATAGTTTCAATGACTGTGCTCAAGTAATCTACAAACGAAGAAGGTAATATCAGAATAATATTAGGTTGGTGAAATTAGCGATTCTGAGGGCGTATACAAGAAGCTACAAACAAGACTATTGGATGAGTGACTTTCAATTATCAATATAATACAGGAATGTTAGTGCAAGGGGAACTGTCACTAACCACTTTCACCAGCTTGGACAAGTTGTCTCGCCTTCTCAGTGACATTGTTTAAACTATTATAACGTTTTAAAACTGTAGCAAACAAAAATAAATCTATATGATTTTTCCCGGGCCTCTGTGCTTCCGATAAAAATCTCACCAAGCCTAGGCAATCACGTATTGCAATGGACCTGTGGCATGAAACAAGACACCGTAGTACAAGAAACGAACTGCAGAGGGAACTTCGATCGCAGCCTATCACAACATCCTCCGAAACTAACTCGAGACGGAACGGAACGAACAGATGCAGCAAAGGAAGAGTAAAAAAAAATGTCCAGGACCGAAGAACGAAAAAACACCACCAAGAACTGGCTCACCACCACCTCTGGATGTCATTAACGGCCGAAGAGTCCACGTGATCGTCCACACAGAGTAACACACAGCAACACACTGAACCCGACTTGGCCACGCGAAATCTCTCTGCTACACGGGTTGCCGCTATTTCGAGTGACCGGTCACCTGCGCGGCGTTAGGGGCTATTTTGGCTGGACACGGGAAAGATCTCCCGCAAACGAATAGGCTATTAATTTAACAGCTGCCGCTACTGTACAGCATTCCCGGTCTGAGGTGCATAAACAGATAAATAACCAGATACAAACACTGCCGTTAAGTACGCGGCAGTCGGAAGCGGAGGGGCAAGAGGGGCATTCCCCTTAATCCAGAAAAAATACATTTGTACATTTTATGCATGTGAATTTATGCACTACGTTGCTTCGGTAATTCAAAGGTAACGTTTGCTTAACGTGAAAAACAAACAAATACACCAATTAGAAATACTGGGTATGTCGATTATTTAGTCTCGAAATGGATGTTAAAGAAGTTATATTTCAATAATGTGCTTCATAATAATAATAATAATAATAATAATAATAATAATAATAATACCGTCTGCATTTGTAACCTGTTGTACATCTACTTACTTATGCGCACACACCGTATCATACAGGTATGTAAGCAACATGGAGTACAGCATAGGCTCAACTGTAGGTGAATTTCGATTTGTTGAAGTGAGGCATGCCAGGGTTAAATATGATGAACTAACATTCCTTCATTGGTCCATCATTGACCTCTCGCTAAAAAGTATGAGAGATACATGTGTATAGTTGACAAAAAAGACGTATCTTCTTCCACCCTTTGCGCCTTTATGAAATATTAGGTCATGCTATTGGGTGTGACAAGCAACAAAATTTCTTCTTTCTAGTCATGAACACTTCGCTACTAGGTAACAAACACGACATATATAATATTCTTGTTAGTGAAAATATATAGAACCTAGTAATATTTACGCGCCTATTTCTACAATGCTTGTTTGTTCCTTTACGTCCCTACAAGTCAATGTAAATTATGCAAGTAGACCATTATATGTAGACGAAGACTTACAGTATTCGACGCAAAATTGCTTTTATTTCGTGGGACGTAGATTGACATTTCAAAAACTAAACAATCTTCTTACATGTTTAACATATCTATATAATTTATTATTGCATTCTAAGCTCAAATCACATTCTCGAATGAATATATTCCCAGGAAGAAGAAGAAAACAGCAAATGATACATGTACAGTGGGATGCATAAGTATTGCTCGACAAATTGTCCACGACTATTATCATTAATTTTTCTCTTGCATCCTACATGTTTTTAAAGATAAGTTGGTGCAGAGATTGTCAGCAACTTGTTTGTAGTTTCGTTTCAATTCTTGAAACTCTCGCTTCAACAAAGGGAATAAGGATGGTGATGATCAATTTGTTTGGTAATACTCATGCATTCCACTGTACATCATAAAGTTATTTTATTATCAGTATTTTTACGGAATTGCTGTTGTACTGCTTTCTTGGCGCTTTTATTTTGATTTTTGAACTTTGCATTGCGAAAAACGAAATGAGTAAATGTTGTACCTATCTATGTAGAAGATTTTATTCGCTACAGTTTTCATTAACAATACTATCAGAACTGTTTAATGATGGTAAACTTATCAGGAAATCTTGACATGAAACATTAAGATTGAACAACAGACATAAATATCTATAATTAAATGCTGCTGCATGAAAAATTGAATGGAGATGAAACATTTTTGCTATTTACAGTGCATCTGAGCACCCGTTTCCTTTGCCCTTGCACAGTCAGATGCGGAGATCATACGCGTGAAATTGTCCACCGCTACAGTTTCATTCGTCTTATAATCTATGTGTATTTCAGGAATATAGTTGCAACTCTGCTGTTGCGGTTTGTCCATCACTGTTTAACAACATACTGCATAAAATAAAATAAATGAGTCCGGCGATGGCCAATTCGCATAGTACCATCTTTGCAGCCAACTGCTACATTCACGAGTTCACTGTTCCCTTTGGAAAAACAGAATGAAAATGGCGCGCGCTCGTAGTTCCATAGATTTCAATTTAGATGCTCGTTTACCTCGGCGTTGCTGGCGTCTGGTTTGGCCAGCCAATTAACGGAAGGCCCGAAAAGCACGGCACAAGGGAAATCTATGCAGGGCAAGCCTCCGTGTCCTCTAATGCTGAAACCGGTTTCTCGGATTAGATCAATAGATTAAACCTCGTGCAAATGATACCACCACAACTACACGGAGATATCAGCGGTGATGGGAGGAATAGTCAAAAACATACCTATTTTTCAGAACTTTCACAGTAGCAAACGAATATAATTATCTGTATATGCAACGAGATAGACACACAATTTATTTCAAAGTCACGCTTGAATAATGACCTTGTCTTGCTACATGCTTCAATATCGAGAAGCTGATACATGATTTATTGCTGCAGATTTTGTGCACACAGTTTCTTTTATTCTTGTCGTATAGCAGCGTGTTTTAAACTAAACATATCTCTGCTTCGTCTATAGATTCAAAACACTATTGACGGTTACATCAATGTAAATATCACATAATAAATATCAGTATCGTTTGACGAATGTGATATTAACAACCATTAATGAAATATTATATTGTTTTACAAATTATTTTAGCATATTGATAAAAACACCATTTAAAACGAATAAAACAAGTTTGAACCTTAAAGAAATCGTGTTTGGGTATCTATTGCCACCTTGCAACAGCGATGTCACAAAAAAGTTCTCGTAAGAAATTATTCACTGACGATTTCATTGACCTCTTGCCCATAAAATGCTTTATGTATCCACTTTATGCACAGACAGGCTTATCGGGACTGTATCTATAGTTTTAATCTGGGATCAGGACCAATGTGCTTTCACGGGGAATCGAACCTGGAACCCGTTGATTATAAGGCTACATTGTTACCACTAAACCGTCAGTGTGAGTCCGAGTTTGGTTGTAAGTTCACCTTTATGTCCAGATAGGCTAATTGGGATTGGACCTACAGTTTCAAGTGGGTTCCGAACCAGTATGTGCCTCCACCAGAATACAGGAATAAAGATTGAAAAAATAAAAGTGATAAACATTAAGAAAGAGAGAAATAGAGGAAGAAAGGAAGAGATAAGCAAACAAATAGAAAGAGAGGAGGGAGAGAGAGAGAGAGAGATATATAGAATCATACAACCATGACCACTGAAGAGGATCCACCTGAAAGAAAATCGTCCGCCCCTGAGCCCAACCAAACGAATTTCTTTGCCGACACCACTTTGACCCCTCCCCTTTAGCGTCTGCACTGCAACATAGCAAATATACGAATTCCTGTCCCGTACGAGTTGGATACACTGCTCGCAGGATGAGATTACACCAGCCACTGGGGAGTTGTTGCGAGTGACCGTAACAGCTCCCCCCGCAAAAACAAAATACAAAATTCGCGTTCACACGAGGGGGAAGGGCTGTAAAAACTATTCTGGCAGAGAAAAGGGCTTCCATTTCAGAAATTAAAGATAAAAATTTCATCGTCTTTAAATAAAGCGTGGTCCCCGTTGTCTCAAGGGTCTTCGAGGGACCTAACAACTGTTGCCAGATGCAAACGGGCGTAAACACCAGGCGTCGTAGTAATAACCTTCTCTCTCTCCGCTCCTACGTCACGGACACGTAACACACTGACCGAAATAGACTCGCCGAACAGCTTCAATTATTTCCCGAATGGCAAAGGCAAAACAGTAAACAAGAAGTTGGCAAGGGAAGTTAGCCTTATGGTTAATAAATTTCGTATTTTTTAAAGGGCCTGTTGGTTTCTGAGAAACAAACTCGTAGGCTACATGTTCCTGGAAGACGAAGTCTGTACAGCGAAGACCTACACCAGGTCACTGAGAATTTGAAATCACAAAGTTTCAGCAGTAAATCTATGGAAGTTTGTTTTAAGACCACGTCATGATAATCAGGACTGGGCCTACAGTTGAAAGTAGGATCCGAACCACTTTGTACCACCACCGGGAATCTAACCTGGGACCCCTTGATTACAAGGCTACTTCGTTACCACTAC
This sequence comes from Lepisma saccharinum, assembly GCF_977018435.1. Classification (NCBI taxonomy): domain Eukaryota; kingdom Metazoa; phylum Arthropoda; class Insecta; order Zygentoma; family Lepismatidae; genus Lepisma; species Lepisma saccharinum. Next base: position 8,558,362 of record NC_139233.1, read on the forward strand.
GCCACTGGGAAGGTCCAGAACATCTACAGAATGTGGGAATTAAACTTTCAGCGTTGCTGGGGAAGGGGGGAAGTGCATTGATGTATTCAGGCGTGAACAGGTGTGCATATATTTCAAAGGATATTCTATGCCTTTTGAGCGGAAAACAAGTTAATTTTATGATGAACAGTAACTAGAAAATATTTAAAGAACAAAATACAATCGTGGTATACTGAATAATCTATTTCCTCAACAGAAATTCCAAACGTTCACATTCCCACTGTCGATTTATAGTAATTCTCTTACATCACAATTTCTTATTGCATTTTTAACACGTGTATTAGTCATTTGCTCGTTATATAACATGTTTACTATTGTTGTAGAATCAATTAAATTATCATTAATTGGATCTTTCTTCAACTCCGCCTTACTTTGCAAGGGCTCTGATTGATTCTGTTTATTTTACTTCGTTTCTTGTGCCACTTTTGGCTAATCACGAAGATGTGAATGAGTGATGATATGATGAAATTGATGAAGGGACGCTTTCAAGCAACTCTCATGACCAGGGCCGTTTTTTTTGTTATTAGCGATAAACGCGAAATGTAACGGAGAGATGAAGCAAGTAGTATATGAACGATTTATCACAAATGTGACTGATTTCCGGCTGTAATTTTGTCGCGAATTTTCGCGAAAATTGACAGTTTCTGCAAACATTTTAATTTTACGATAAAAACGAAGAAAATGGCATTTTATACAAGTAGTGTATATTGGTTGTTTCAAAATAGTACTTAGTAGGTATGGTCTTTTTTTACCAATTGAATATCACTTTTTGACATACTTTGACAATTTTTTGTCCATGTTTTAGCGTTTAGCGATGTTTTAGTACAAATTTTCACCATACTCATTTTTTCCCCACTCGTACTTGGTAGGTATATCATGATGTTACGTGATACAACTTAACCTATCCTTTTTTTACGATTATTTAATTTTTTTACGATCCTAAGTGATATAACTTAACCTATCATTTTTTTTATTTAGGTACTGTTTGAACGTTATTATTTGAGGATCATATTTTGTAGGTATTTTTTTCATCAATCGAATATAAGTTTTTGACATATTTTGACAATTTTTTGTCGATGTTATAGCGTTTAGCGATGTTTTAGTACAAATTTTCACTGCACTCATTTTTCCCCCACTCGTACTTGGTAGGTATATCACGATGTTACGTGATATAACTTAACCTATCTTTTTTTTTACGATTTTTTTAATTTTCTTACGATCCTAAGTGATATAACTTAACCTATCATTTTTTTTATTTACGCACCGAACTAACCTACAAGGGGGACTCCGTTTGTTTTAATATTTCAGTATTATAAGGTTTTCACAAATTTTATATAACCTAAAATGTGTTGGATGTTGATTTTTAGTATGTGGCAATTTTTTATGAATTTAAAACTGCTCTGTGACCCTCTCGTTCTTCACGTCGTAGGCGAAGGACTTCTCTGCAATCAGGATGACACTGCATAGGGTATCCTCGGGCAAGGCATCGTGGAACTCGCAAACACCCACTCTACAAAAATTCTACTATATGATCTTTCACTGGCTAAGCTAACCTACAAATAGGAATTGGTAGCACTGACTTATAAACCCACTGGGTCTTCTTGGCATGTTTTTTCATGATGTGTTGCCAGGCTATTGGGCATCTTGGCGTATACAATGTATATATTTTTGAGGGGGAGGGGTTATAGCTTTTTATGCTGTACGAATACTAAAAACTTGACAGTGACAAGCAACAGAGTAGGTAAACCTACATGCAGAAACTGGCAACACTAGTTTCTGACAGTGAATTTGAAATAAAATATTAAACAAAATACATGAGTAAGCACTGTGATTACAAATAATACCAGTGTTATGCCCCCAACTCCAACTGGGCAACTGGGGGAAATAATTGTACAACAATTTGTACCTAATTGTACAATACTTGTACCTAATTGAGAGAGCCTTCTCGTAACTTACTTCATGCACAATTTATATGATTTTACAACTGTGAAAAGAAAGCATATGTGTTCTGTATGCACATATTCATTCTTATTTTTCGAAGTTGAATGGAAGCACGTGTTTTTTACGCTCTCGTAATACTGACCTTGCCCCAGTGATTTTAAATTGCTTCCATCCGGTTTTTTTTTCTGTGCTATTTCCGCGTGCACGCAACATTCGCTTTCAATAGTTTAATGAAATACAGAAGGAGTGTTAGTTTAGCAGGCTCCGAGTTTTACAATTTATTAAATTAAACAATAATTTATGTAAGAATATACTTGTACTTACCGAATACAAAATAATAAAAGCACATGTGAATCTTTGCGTGCGTTCATGTTATATGACGACTGAGTAAGAAATAATGTTGACTCCCCGAAAGATAAAAGTTCCTGGTTCGACATCAGATGCATGCAAATTTTATGTTTTGCTCTCCAAAATCTTGATTTCTATGTTTGTGCTATTTGCCATACAGCAGAGGAGAAGAGGGGAGAGGGGAGGGGAGGGGGTACTATTAGCGCCATCTATTAGCAAACAATAGAAATAAAAAAGTAGGGTCCAACTTTTTCAACACCCAAAAATTTTAAACGTCCTCGTTTAGTAATACGATCAGCAGAAGACGTTTGAAAGAGTACTCTTAGTCGAGAAAGCTAATTGCTAGGGCCCATATATTGCTAAAATGTTCTTTGATTTGCATATTTCTCATACCGCCATATGTTGTTCTAGTTGACTTCTTCCAAAAAAATGCTAATTAGCGAGAGTTAATTAAGCAAGGCAAGTAAAAGAAGCAAATAGGACAATATGTGGCGGCGTGGAAATATGTAAAAATTCGACTCGATTCGAATTAAAATTGGAGGATATTTTGCATTTTTTTCCTATAATGTACAAAACATTTACCGTACATAATCTTTTCTATTTACAACAGTATAAAATAAGAGGAGTGTGTGACAATATCCATATTAATTAGGAAGGTATGTTGTATGCTAGGTTAGCTAATTGTGTCTTCACTGTATAGAGGAAAGATGGAAAAAGAGAGCTCTACAAAAACTAACGCTCTTAACAATATTGAACGCCCCGTGAAAATTATATATAAATAAGGCATAAGCGTATTATCTGCTTTCATGTCGGATTTTCCCGACCTGTGAGCTGTAGTGTTTAGGCGACAAGCGACGTGCTCTAATATGATACCGTTGACAATATTGAACGCCCCGTGAAAATTATATATAAATAAGGCATAAACGTATTATCTGCTTTCATGTCAGATTTTACCGACCTGTGAGCTGTAGTGTTTAGACGACAAGCGGCTCGCTCAAATATTATACCGTTGACAATATTGAACGCCCCCGAGAAAATTATATATAAATAAGGCATAAACGTATTATCTGCTTTCATGTCAGATTTTCCCGACCTGTGAGCTGTAGTGTTTAGGCGACAAGCGGCTCGCTCAAATATTATACCGTTGACAATATTGAACGCCCCCGTGAAAATTATATATAAATAAGGCATAAGCGTATTATCTGCTTTCATGTCAGATTTTCCCGACCTGTGAGCTGTAGTGTTTAGGCGACAAGCGACGTGCTCTATGATACCGTTGACAATATTGAACGCCCCGAGAAAATTATATATAAATAAGGCATAAGCGTATTATCTGCTTTCATGTCAGATTTTCCCGACCTGTGAGCTGTAGTGTTTAGGCGACAAGCGACGTGCTCTAATATGATACCGTTGACAATATTGAACGCCCCCGTGAAAATTATATATAAATAAGGCATAAGCGTATTATCTGCTTTCATGTCAGATTTTCCCGACCTGTGAGCTGTAGTGTTTAGGCGACAAGCGACGTGCTCTAATATGATACCGTTGACAATATTGAACGCCCCCGTGAAAATTATATATAAATAAGGCATAAACGTATTATCTGCTTTCATGTCAGATTTTCCCGACCTGTGAGCTGTTGTGTTTAGGCGACAAGCGACGTGCTCAAATATTATACCGTTGACAATATTGAACGCCCCGAGAGAATTATATATAAATAAGGCATAAGCGTATTATCTGCTTTCATGTCAGATTTTCCCGACCTGTGAGCTGTAGTGTTTAGGCGACAAGCGACGTGCTCTAATATGATACCGTTGACAATATTGAACGCCCCCGTGAAAATTATATATAAATAAGGCATAAACGTATTATCTACTTTCATGTCAGATTTTCCCGACCTGTGAGCTGTAGTGTTTAGGCGACAAGCGACGTGCTCTAATATGATACCGTTGACAATATTGAACGCCCCGAGAAAATTATATATAAATAAGGCATAAACGTATTATCTGCTTTCATGTCAGATTTTCCCGACCTGTGAGCTGTAGTGTTTAGGCGACAAGCGCCGCGCTCTAATATGATACCGTTGACAATATTGAACGCCCCGTGAAAATTATATATAAATAAGGCATAGGCGTATTATCTGCTTTCATGTCAGATTTTACCGACCTGTGAGCTGTAGTGTTTAGGCGACAAGCGACGTGCTCTAATATGATACCGTTGACAATATTGAACGCCCCGAGAAAATTATATATAAATAAGGCATAAGCGTATTATCTGCTTTCATGTCAGATTTTCCCGACCTGTGAGCTGTAGTGTTTAGGCGACAGGCGACGTGCTCTAATATGATACCGTTGACAATATTGAACGCCCCGAGAAAATTCTATATAAAATAACATACCTGAAAATTATATTCACAGTAGATTTATTTTTTGAGTTTTGTAATTACCCCAAGAAATTCTATATAAAATAACATACCTGAAAATTGTATTTACAGTAGATTGAATTCTTGAGTTTTTGTATTCGCACACAAGAAATTCTATATAAATAACATACCTGAAATTCTATTTACAGTAGATTGAATTTTTGAGTTTTGTAATCACTCCAAGAAATTCTATATAAAATAACATACCTGAAAATTGTGTCGCTATATACTAGACTTTTTGATTTCTGTGATTTTGGAGAAAACAATGGCATCCACCGCCAGTTTCAATCGTAAAAATGATAAAACTGAATGTGTTACTTGTGGGAAGCTAATCTCAAGGAACAATTTATCGGTACACAGGGCAAGATGTAGCGAAACAGGTTCGAGAATTAATCGTTCGTTACCTTCTAAGCCATGTGCTCGATGCGGAAAAATAATCAGCATTACAAATTTAAGTAAACATCTCAAAATTTGCAAACCATCGACCGAACAAGGAACATCGAAAAGGAAAATCGATAATTCAGAAACGGAAGCTTCCACTTCCAAGCAAATTAAATTATCTAATGAACGCAAACCAATTAGATCTGCATTTAACGACCAACTCCAGGATTTTTCAATTAAGTCAGAACCAGGTCGTGACATCCTTAGTTTCTTGGATGAAACGAAAACATCTGTACTAAATATTTTAAAAGATAAACTTGAAAACAACTCTATAAAAGTATACGTTGTTCTGTTTTCCGAATACAAGAAAGTTGATGGCACAACGAGTATTTTTTATCATCGTACAAAAAACCAGACTCTTTATTTGGCGGACGTCGAAAATTTGGACAACTTCTATTATAAAGTTTCCAACGAGCTGGTTAGCAAACATGACGATTTCGAGGCTAAAGGGTCGGGATGGTCTCTATGTGGAAGTCCTCACACGTTAACTGTTTACGTGAACCGATTCTCGCCTCTTCGAGCTTCCAGCTACGTTCCTCTTCCACCGAACATTCAACACAAGAGGGCTGTGTTAAATATACAGAACAGCGATAACAAGTGTTTTCTCTGGTGTGTGTTGGCTGCACTGCATCCTGTTCATTGCAAAAATAATCCACAGTGGGTTGGACATTACAAACAATACGAGACCGACTTTCAAAGTGTAATGTCTGACATTGAATACCCGGTGACATTGTCGGATATAACAAAGTTCGAAAATCGTACAGGAAAACGCATCGCTATTAATGTGTATTCCTTCACGTCAGATAAATATCTCGTGCACCCTGTCAGGATAAGCGATATCGACGATGACGATGCCTGTGTAATAAATCTCCTTCTAATTTCCAACGAGGATGTTCATCACTATACGCTAATTCGTTCACTATCACGTTTGGTCAGAAGTCAATCAACCAAGCATGCAAACAACATCGAAGTTTGCCCGAGATGCCTAACCACGTTCGACGATCGAAAACAACTCGATTATCGAAATTACACCGGACGTCAAATTGCTCTGGAGAAACTTGCCGAACATAAAATTTATTGCGGCGACAACAGACCGGCTAGAATGTTGATGCCCGAAACGAACGAAGTCGAAGAATTCAAAATGCACAAGGCATTGTTGGAACATCCCGCAATCATCGTCGCAGATTTCGAGGCGTTCCTCAAACCACTCTCCTACTGCGAACCGGATCCTGAAATTTCCTCCACAACGCCGTACCAGCTTCATCAACCTAATAGTTTCGGCTATGTTGTTGTGCGACGTGATAAAATAAATGAAGCATATATATACCGCGGGCCAAATGTAATCGAACACTTCCTGGAAAAAATGGTGGAGGAGGTTGAGGTAATTGGTAGCGTACTGCTTACATCAAAACCGATGGCACCTTTAACTGAAAATGAACTTCAAAATTACAATTCCACTGAGGTGTGTCCGGTATGTGATCAAAGTTTCACTGATGAGAACAAAAAAATATTCCACCACGATCATTTCAGCGGAAACTACATAGGTGGAATTTGCAACACGTGCAATCTTAAAATCCAGAAACCTAAATTCATCCCCATATTCTTTCACAACGGAAGCGGATATGATTTTCACCACCTGGTGAGACATCTTGGCTACGATCCGAAACGTATAGGTGTCTTGGCCGAGAATGAAGAACGTTACATTAGTCTCAGCAAGCAAGTGTCGATTCCGGGAACGAAAAATACAATCGAGATGCGCTTCCTGGATTCGTATAGATTTCTCTCTGCAAGTCTGGATGCTTTAGCGAACAAACTCACCGACGATCAATTTAAAATAACTAGAGCTAGTTTTCCCAACGTAGACATAGAACTCGTTAGACGTAAAGGGGTTTATCCTTACGAATATGTTAGTGATGGTTCTAAATTTAACGACGACGCTCTTCCACTTCCAAGAGAATTTTACAGCAGACTCAGAGAGAAAGGAATCGCGGAAGAAGAATACCAACACGCGCAACTCATGTGGGAGAAATTAGAATGTAGGACACTCGGAGACTACCACGACGCATACTTAAAATTGGATGTGACGATACTCGCGGATGTTTTTCAAGCGTTCGGGAAAACGGCAACGAATATTTATAAATTAGATCCAGCATATTTCTACAGTCTACCGGGATTAGCGTGGTCGGCAATGTTATTCCAGACAAAGGTCAAGCTGGAACTGATATCGGACGTTGACATGTTGCTATTCATCGAAAGAGGGATACGAGGTGGAATGGTGCAATGCGTACAGAGACATGCAAAAGCTAATAACGTACACATGAAAGAAGATTACGATTCAAATCGAGCATCGAATTACATCTTCTACGCTGACGTTAATAATCTCTACGGACATGCCATGGTTCAGAAACTTCCTTACGGGGGATTCGAATGGTTAGATCCCACTTCGATAGATATTATTCATTTCGACGATAGCGAGTGTGGTTTCTTCGCAGAGGTAGATCTCCAATTCTCCGACCACCTGCACGACACGTTTTCGGATTTGCCTCCGACTCCCGAAATCAAATGTCCACCCGACTCGGTTCAAGACAAGCTTTTGTTAACATTGGATCCTAAACAGAGATACGTCGTCCACTACAAGAATCTCCGGTTTTTGATTGGGAAGGGTGTTCAGATAGTGAATGTTAGACGAATACTAAAGTTTAAACATTCCACGTGGTTAAGATCTTACATAGAAACTAACACACAACATAGAACAGCTGCCACTTCCGATTTAGACAAGGACTTCTTTAAATTAATGAACAATGCGGTGTACGGAAAGACCATGGAGAATGTTAGAAAGCACGTAGACGTGAAATTAATTTCCGATAAGAATAAATGTCGGAAGTGGATAGCCGATCCTAGATTCAAGTCGAGAAAAATTTACAACGAGAATTTAGCACTTTTCAATCTACATATAAAATTGATGAAATTCAGAAAACCAATTTACGTTGGCGCAACGGTTCTCGACTTGTCGAAACTTTACATGTTCGAATTTCATTATGACGTGATGAAACCCTTCTACAATGATAAAATATCACTTTTGTACACGGACACCGACAGCTTCATTTACAGCATACAAACACCCAACCTATACGAAGACATAAAAAATCCTTCCATGCTTGAGTATTTCGATACTTCTGCGTACCCTCAACCCAACAGATTTGGAATTCCTTCCCTCAACAAAAAAGTCCTAGGTAAGCTGAAAGATGAATGTAACGGTGATATTATTGTCGAGTTCGCGGGTTTGCGTTCGAAGATGTATGCCATAAAAACAGAGAGTAGTGTTACGAAGAAAGCAAAAGGTGTGGGCAAAAATACGGTGGAGGACAAACTCACCTTCCACGATTACATCGATTGCCTTTACTCGCAATCGATGATACTAAGCATAGAACAAAGAATCCAGAGCGTCAACCATGTGATTACAACAAACGAAGTTAGGAAAATTGCCCTGGATCCCAACGACGACAAGAGGTGCGTCCTCGAGTGTGGTATTCACACATTGCCTTGGGGACATCGTCGTTTAGAAATAAATAAGAATTGCGCACAGTGCAAATAATTAGCACTCACCACCACACACAACAATTTTTACTAACTCAAAAAAAAACCTTTTGTTACTCAGTAAAAAAAACACTGACTGTCATTACAAAATAAAACTATGCTCGTATCCTTAAATAACCAGCATGCCTATGAACTTGTTCGGTTTCAAAAAACAGATCATCATGGAAACCATACCAGATCATGAAGTCTTACCTTCCGTGTTACCTAAACTCAACGGTCTGTTGATCATTCACCTCAACAGCATTTGGACGAAACTGAATGACGATGTGGGCAAGATGTTTTATGTTTTTAATAACAATTTACATTTCTACGAAATTCCGATCGACGGGAAACTTCAAATCACCGTGAATCCGGAAAACGCAGGCGAAACCAAAATTTCTACCGGCAAGAACATTTTTCGAATCAAGCACGACAAGATGCTTTCTAACATTACGTACGATGTGTCTGCAGGAGATTATTTTTACATAGAACTCCTCGGAGATTACGACAAACTTATTCCTCTCTTCGTAGAATTACGAATCGTCTATCCTATTATAAATAACCGTTAACCAAAAATGCCTAACGATATTTTCGGCAACACCAAGCGTGTGGACCACGCAGAAGAGATTCTCATGTTGGACATTCGAGTTAAGAAGTTGAGGACCGATTTGATCGCTTTGCAGGAAACCTTAAACAAAAGTTTAGAGTCGGAAATCGCTACGCTCCAAACGCAATGTCTCGACCCCATTCTGAAAATCGATTCCGAACTGAAAACGCTCATAAAAAATTATGTCGACGTACCTTCTTACGACAACGTTCAAAATATACAGTTGAGCGTGGATTCGCTTCAAAATGATTTGGCCAAATTACAGCAATTTCAATCGAAAAATGAAGATTTGGAAAAATTGAAACTCGAAATCGAAGAACGAACTTCCGCAATAGAAAAGAATTTCTCTGAACTTCAAACCGTCGTGAACGATATTGATGTAGAACGCTTGCATGTCGTTGTTTCCAAATTACAAGAAGAATTCACCAGCACGTTGGAAGAAATTAAATCCAAGTTGCAGACTTTGGAAGATACCATGACGAACCTACCATCGTCGGACGAACTGCAGGTCATCGGTAAAAGCGTCGCGAACATAAAAATTCAATTGGAGGCCTATCGAGATTTCGAACACATTCAAACCACCATCGCTACGCTTCAGGCGTCCTTGGAATTGATCAACGAAGAAATTAAAAATATTCACGCTGAAGCGAGAGCGTTGACGAGCATTCAAGACACGTTGAGCACGGTTCAGCAGAAGATCGAATATTTAGAAAATTTGAACGTCGAAACGAATCTCGCTCATTTTCATCACGTACTCGACAACATACAGGGTGACTTGGAATCGTTACGGACGAGCGTGCCTTCGAGCGAAGATTTGGAAAAATTGAAAACGGCGGTGACGGCACTATCCGATTCGGGCGACATCAAAAGTTCATTGAGCGATCTCGAGAGTAAAGTGGCCAATCTCCCCACCTCCAAAGAATTGCACGCTTTGAAAAGAAACATATCTCGAATGCTGAAACGACTAGAAACAGAAACGGCGAACGTGGAACAGATTCGAGACGAAATTAGTTCGCTGGTGTCGACGCTGCCCACTTCGCAGAGCGTCGCCGACCTTCACACGCAGTTTACAGAGATGCGAAGCATCGCGAACGATCTTACCGAGAAGAGCTCGAAATTGAATCAAGTCGAGAACCTTCAGAACATCGTCGCCAACATCAGAGATCAAGTTGGAGTGCTGGAATCCACGCAGGAATCGACGCTGGCTTCTTTCGGTGCCAAGTTGCAAGAACTCAACGAAAACTACAAGCAGTTGAACGTGGAAGTGAAAATCAAACCGTCGTTTTCTGCCGTAACGGATACCATAGTCGAGCATTTGCTGCCCATCGAAAATAAACTCGGACAAGTTCACAGTAACCTCGTTAGCGTCGACACTAAATTCGCTAAACTGCATTCTCTGCAAGCCATCGAAATCAACAGTGTACCCAATCAACAAAGAATCTCCACGTTCGTCGAAGGTAACAAACTGTACATGTTGCATCCTTATCATCCGTACTACAAGTTTCTCCTCGATGGCACGATTCAGATAAACGAATTTTCGTACTGGTCTCACGGCAGAAAAGCTAGCGTGGTGTCCAGAAAGCAGGAAACATTCCTCTGGCACGTTGGAACGAAACGCGCAACATATATGAAATACACGAAGACGAAGATCTCACTGTTTTCGACGTGAGTGCCGGCGATAAGCTGATCATTCAAAACACGAGCGAAGTGCCACCTTCTTTGAATCCCATCACGCTTGTGCTTCTCTTGAAACGTAATCTCTAAGAAAATGTCTAGGCAAGCCATCGTCGAAGAATTGCATAAACCTGCACGCCGCAACTACGAACGTTTGGCTGTGGTAACCAAGGGCATCGACGACCTCTGGCAAAGTGACCTCGTGGAGATGAGTAGCGGCAATTTGAAAAACGTGCATAAATTGAACAAGGGCAACAAGTACCTCCTCACCGTCATAGACACGTTTTCGAAATTCGCATGGGCTCTACCTTTGAAGGCGAAAACGGGAACGTGCATCACGGAAGCATTCAAATTAATTTTTCGCAAAAGCGGCGGCAGACGACCACGGTTTCTGCAAACGGACAACGGTAAAGAATTTTACAACGTCGTATTCGAAAAATTTATTCAAAAACACAAGATTCGACATTATTCGAGCTTCAGTCACATCAAAGCCAGCATCGTGGAAAGATTCAATCGAACCTTGAAAACACACATGTGGAAACGATTCACGCTTCGGGGAAATTACAAATGGGTCGACATCCTGCCGGAACTCGTCGACACCTATAATGATACGGTACACAGAACGATAGGCATGAAGCCAGCCGACGTTACCAAGTCCGACGAGCAGCGTTTAATTTCTACAGTTTACTGTCCAAAGTACACACCCACGACAAAAAAAGCTAAATACAAAATTGGAGACCGGGTGAGGATCAGCAAATTCAAACGCACCTTCGAGAAGGGATTCACAAAAAATTGGAGCACGGAACTCTTTACGGTGGTTCGAGTTCTACCTGGAAACCGACACACGTATATAATAAAAGATAGTAGCGACGAGATTTTGAAAGGAAGATTTTACGAAGAGGAACTCTCTAAAACAAAACACCCCGACACGTACCTCATCGAGAAAGTATTGCGTAGGAAAGGTGACAAACTTTTGGTCAAATGGCTGGGACTTCCGGAAAAGAGTTGGATCGACGCGGACGAAGTGATCTTGTGAGTACGTGGAACGTGGTGAAGCGTCTACCGGATCCGGAAAGTCAAACGAGAAAGAAAAAGAACGGCGAGTTACTTCCCGACAGCATTCGCTGTCTGATCGTAGGTCCTTCGGGGTGTGGGAAAACGACACTGCTCGTGGACAATTTTCTCCTCGCACCGAATTGGTTAGATTGGAAGAACAGGCACCTGTACGTGTTCTCGAAAAGTTTGGAGCAATCCAAATACCAGCAACTGATGAAACTGTACGATGGTCTGGACATTGCAACGTTCGCCTCGGAAATAAAACCACTCGACGATTGTCGTGAAAATTCAGTTGTTGTGTTCGACGACGCCATCCTGGAAAATCAAAATGAAATTCGCAACTTTTTCACGCAAGGTCGTCACAAAGGAATGGATTGTTTTTATTTAGCTCAAACGTTTTCCAAAATTCCAAAACAGTTAGTGCGCGACAACGCCAATTTCATATGTTTGTTTCGTCAAGATCACACCAACCTCAAGCACGCGTACGATGACTACGTAGGCGGAGACATGAACTACAATCAATTTTCGGAAGGCTGCTCTACTTGCTGGAACGGTGACGATTTCGGATTTGTGACGATCGACATGACGAGAAAACCCAAGGATGGAAAATACAGAAACAAAATCAACGACTTTCTAAACGTTGCAACGTTGTGAGAAACGACGTATATAAATAACGTCATGACGAAACGAAAAATCGAAGACGAAAATCTCAAGCTTCGCGATTACCTCGCGAAACGCTTCAAAGGTTGGAAATCCGAGAATCGCGGATTCTACGAAGAGAAGAAACGTCAGGATCAACCCGTGATCGATGCCATCAGCAGTCTAGGTAAAGAAATTAAAAGTGTCACGGAACAAAATAAAAATTTGATTAATGAACTCGTACCGCTCGCAGCTAAAAGTTACGCCGTACCCACGCCCATTTCGAGCATTCCTTCGACGCCGTTCGAACTGAAGGATGCACCGGCACGACGTCGAGCTATTGGTAGCACGTCGTCGTCTTCGGATAAAATCGAGTTGGGACCTTTGGCACGAGACTACCTGAGCACGGGGAAATTCGACAAGGATGAAGTGTTCGGATTGTATCCCAGCATGGAAACCAGCGAGGGTGGTGGTGTGGTGTGGAAGATTGGGAAATCGAAGGTGACCTTCGAAGGCAACGACATTAAAGTCAATTTAGGCGACAAGGATAGTTGGAACAGGTATCCGGGTACGGTGGGACTGTGGGAACTCGTCGCCAAAAAGCAGCCGAAAGATTACACCGACGAAGATTACCAAAGTTACAAGGAAATTCTGATCATGACGGATGCCTTGTACCAGAACAACGACGCCTCGCAGAATAGGGTGAAATCGAGCAGCGGCGAGAAGTACAGGAATCTCATCAAACCGATTTGGAACCAGGTCAAAACAGGCAGCGGCGTCAAACGCTACAACACGTTACCCAAAGAATTTGTTTGGGTGGACGACGTTAGGAAACTCGTGGATCGATTGTTGGTGATAGCCGGCGAAGAGAATGCAGGTAACCGTAATTTCTACAACGAGAAGGTTGGCATCGTGGACATGATCAGCACGAAACTTTCCAACTTCATCGTGAACGACGACAAGGGCATAGGTTACCTGATCAAAATCATCAACACGCTGCCTCCGAAATTTTGGAACGTGGCCGAAGGAAAGGGACTCGTGAACGACATCATCAACAAGTTACCTTTCGAGATGCATCTACCTGGCTACCAGTACTGCGGACCGGGTACCAAACTCGAGAAAAGATTGGAGAGAGGAGACAAGGGTGTGAATCCGTTGGACGCGGCATGCAAAGATCACGACATCGCCTACAACACCACGCAGACGGATCTGGACGCACGTCACGAAGCAGACAGAAAGTTAGAGCACGCAGCTTTCGAAAGATTCGTGAGCAGAGACGCATCGTTGGGTGAACGGGTCGCCGCACTAGGCACCACCATCGCCATGAACACGAAACAAAAATTGGGGTGGGGTATATAAATAACATACCGTAAAAAAAAAAAAACTTGATATATAAATAACACACATCGTAAAAAAATAATCTTCGGTATATATAAATAACACACATCGTGAAAAAAAAGCAATTAAATTTCTCTCTAACACTTTGAAATTTTTCTTGATATGACAACTGAAAAAATAAGCGATCTCCAAGCATTAAAACAAATGCTAAATTTGTCAGTCGAGTATGTAAAAATTCAGGAATTGGAAGTCGACAAACCTTACACGATAACTTCCGGTTCAATCGTTTCTACCCAGTATGGTCCCAAGGTACGCCTGTTGCTCAACGCACAATACAGTCTATTTTTACCAGATCGATACGCTAACATGTTATCCGACGAGAAGCTATCTATTTTAATCGAGAACAAAACTCGAATCGTGTACAAGGGGACAAAGGAACTTCTTGGCAAGAAAACGAAACACGTAATAGAATTTGTGTAACGACTGCGAGGCCTTGAAAATATATAAATAACATACCGTAAAAAACTACACAAAAAAAATCTCAGAATATATATATAAATAACATACCGTGAAAATAACACATAGAGCATCAACATGAAGCCCAAGGGTGTCGTGTACCAGATACCATACTCCAATCTAAAAAATCTAGGTGCTCTCGATGGGTTACTCACCAAGAAACAACGCGAGAAGAAACGTTCTTGCTTGTCGAAAGGACACGGAATGAAATTGCTGCTCAGCACACCTCAATTGAAAAGATTGCAGCGTTCGCGGAAACAGCAAAAGGTCGGAGGTTTCATATTCAGCATCCCGGCCATCCTAGCAGCATTGGGGGCCGTTGGAAGTTTGGCTGGCGGAAGTGCCGCCATCGCGAAAACCGTCATCGACTCGAAGAAGAACAAGGCCGAGTTGGAAGAACAGAAACGTCACAATCTGGCCATGGAGAAGAAGGGGAAGGGCGTGATGAAAAAGTTTAAAAAAAAGAAACAGAAGCACTCACCAACCGAGACATTGAATCTCTGATCGAACCGTTACAAATCAAACACTTCAGAGGAGTTTTCATGTCCGACTCGTTACCTTCAACCGTGAAAAAAAAAGAATGCGGAGTAGTCAACTTGGACGGTCAAGAAAATCCAGGCACGCATTGGATATGTTACCACAAAAACGACAATGATAAAGCATTCGTTTTCGATTCTTTCGGAGGTGTTCCACCTGCAAATTTAATTCATTATCTGAAAACGAACAAAACCTCCATATACTACAACGACGAACGCATTCAAGATTTCGGAGACGTGAACTGCGGTCATCTCTGCCTCTCCGTGCTCGCGTTTCTCTCTAAAATAAATAACCCTACGATCGAGGATTTCCAGAAAGCATTGTGGAACCTCAAACAGCATCACTAGGATGGGCGTGTTCCATCTCACGAGCGAATCTTCAATCTTGAAACTCACGCTGCACGACGACATCGTCTATCCTAAATCCGTGGCTCTGCGTGCATTCTACAGCATGTACCTCATACCTAACGTCACCCAGCACAACAACAAAATTAGCGTCGGAAGCGAACACATCGTCGTCACGCCAGGCCAATACAATCTTTCCACTTTGCAAGCTCAATTACCCAAAGGCACATATCTTTCTCAAAATTCGGTCACCCACAGAGTGGAAATCCTATCCGCGACGGAGACCGTGGACCTGGGCACCATGGGAGAACTTTTAGGTTTCGAGAACGACACCAAACTCGAAGCTGGCATCAAGCACGTAGCAACCAACATTCCTAAATTCTTGGCCATAGAAACTCTGAACGTACACTGCAACGTGGCCGAAGGTATGATCACGAAATCCTCGGACGGTTTACTGGGAAGTCACAAGCAGACGGGAATCATAGCCACTTTCAAACCAAGTTCCGAGTTCATGGAACCGATCATCTACACGCCCTCTTCGCCGATCTATTTTCCAGTATGTCGCAACCGCATAGACGACATAGAGTTGGTGGTGACGAACGAGAAAGGAGACGTGGTGGATTTCGCAGGTGCCACTACGACGGCCATCGTGGAGATCAACGTATAATAAATAACCATACATGTAAAATGGAGCAAATCGAAAGTTACGAATTGCAATCTTTCCCTCCCAACCGTCGCACGTTCGCCAATCTGAACGAGGCGAACAGGGAGATCGAATACGACGTGGACGTAGGCGACGGGTTCATTCATCCTCACAGAGCGGACCTCTACCTTCAATTCGACGTGGTGAAGAAGGAAAGCGGAGACGCGTTTCCCGCAGCAGCAAACTTGATACTCGTGGACAACTTCGTGCCTCACCTGTTCTCGCAGGTGGAGGTGAGGAAACACAACACCGTCATCGACAGAATAGATTATCCAGGCATCACGTCGACGGCGGTGGGAACTTTGAAATTATCCAAAACGGACGCAGCGTACTACCAGGCCGGGGGATTCGAAGCCGGGGCCAAAATATCGACGAGAAGTCACACGGTGCTCTTTCCCATGCGTCTGCTGCCTGGTTTCTTCTCGGACTACAAGGAGATCATGTGGAAGGGAGGACTGAGGGTCACGTTTCGAAGAGCGCCCAACGACAACGACGCACTGATGCGATACGCTACTTTGGGTCCGGACGGCACCACGCCGATAGCCAACACTTTACCCGAAGCAGCAAAATGCATCATCCGGAGCATGGAATTGAGAATGCCGGTGGTGGAATACGAAACAAACTACGCCCTCAAGTACAAAGCGGAGATCTTAAAAAGTCCGCAGGTGTTGATTCACTTTCACGGTTACCAGTGCGTGCAGAAAATGGCGTCGGGAAGTCACATGGAATTCGACGTGACGACGCAGTTCAACAACATACAGTTCGACATGCCAGATTTCGTCGTGGTGCTCTTTCAGACCGGGAGGGACAAGAATCAGGAAAAAGATTCCAGCAAGTTCGACGACTGCAAGATCAAGAACGTTTATCTGAAGAACGGACGCAACGAAGTGTTCCCGCGCGAGAATTACAACCTCGACGTGACCAAAAACGATTACCTCAAACTTTACGAAGCGTTCTCGGCTTACAAACGCGTGACCGAGGGAAGCGTGGACATGTACTACACGCCCAGCGAGTTCAAAGCACGGAGACCCATGACCGTCATCAACACATCTAAGAGAAAGAAGGTTGTGGTTAACGATCGAACCAACATCAAGGTCGTCTGCGAGTTCCACGATGCCTTGCCCGAGGATACCCTATGCAGTGTCATCCTGATTGCAGAGAAGTCCTTCGCCTACGACGTGAAGAACGAGAGGGTCACAGAGCAGTTTTAAATTCATAAAAAATTGCCACATACTAAAAATCAACATCCAACACATTTTAGGTTATATAAAATTTGTGAAAACCTTATAATACTGAAATATTAAAACAAACGGAGTCCCCCTTGTAGGTTAGTTCGGTGCGTAAATAAAAAAAATGATAGGTTAAGTTATATCACTTAGGATCGTAAGAAAATTAAAAAAATCGTAAAAAAAAAGATAGGTTAAGTTATATCACGTAACATCGTGATATACCTACCAAGTACGAGTGGGGGAAAAATGAGTGCAGTGAAAATTTGTACTAAAACATCGCTAAACGCTATAACATCGACAAAAAATTGTCAAAATATGTCAAAAACTTATATTCGATTGATGAAAAAAATACCTACAAAATATGATCCTCAAATAATAACGTTCAAACAGTACCTAAATAAAAAAAATGATAGGTTAAGTTATATCACTTAGGATCGTAAAAAAATTAAATAATCGTAAAAAAAGGATAGGTTAAGTTGTATCACGTAACATCATGATATACCTACCAAGTACGAGTGGGGGAAAAATGAGTATAGTGAAAATTTGTACTAAAACATCGCTAAACGCTAAAACATCGACAAAAAATTGTCAAAGTATGTCAAAAAGTGATATTCAATTGGTAAAAAAAGACCATACCTACTAAGTACTATTTTGAAACAACCAATATACACTACTTATACAAATTTCTTTTTAAAGAAATATATTCGATTTGAAGATGTTGGATGCAAAGGAATGAGAAATCATTTGGAAAGACACAGTAACACGAAGGTCTTATTATTTATGTGCAGGTGATTGTTTTGTACACTCCACCTTTTCTAAAATATAAATATAACTGAGTAAGGCTGGTTTTAAGAAGGTAAAATTTATTATTTACTATTTTTAAGCTTATTTTCCCATAAATGTTGCAAATATTATGCCTTGTATAAAATCATTAATTGATTCAGTAACATTATGTATAAGTGCATGGCATTAAAAAATACCACGAAATTTTTACGAAATTACTGCCATATTTTTAACTATCAACACGATATTTTATATATTTTTCACGATTTTTTTGAAAAATTAACACAAAAAAAACCGGCCCTGCTCATGACCAAGCCAGGATTCGAACTCAGGAACCCTGTTGCCGTAGCGCGTTGTGCTAACCTCTCCGCCGCGGAGGTCAGGTTAATGCCATTACAAAATGAAAAAAAAACGCATTAGTATAGATTCTCTCGGACCTATTGTAACGTCCTAAACCTGGGCAAACTGAAACAACATCATAAGACAATTTTAGTTAAAACTTTTAGGCCAAATTATAGCTGTAGCCGACTAAATACGGCTCTGTACATAAATCATAAACGCTACGATACTTCAATGCGAATGCATTCATTTGTCGATAGATGTTTCAAAAAGATCTCTCTCTCTTACAAGAGACAAAACATTGACATAGGTCGTTCTTTCACAACTACTGCCATCTATCAGCGCTCGTACGTAACTACACGACACGCGCGCCACCTGTTGTGCAACGTTAACAACTCTATTACTTAGCTCTTTGCAGTGGCAATCTACATTCTCGCGCCTGGAAAAAGCAAGCGACAAGAAACGTATCTCTTGGAAAGCGACAGCAAAGCACCACAGAATACAAAAGAAAGCAACACAAGAAGAGGATGAAGCAAGAGCTTTAGGACTTCAAACTGACACTCCGCTGGCAAAGTGTAACAACTGCGAAGGCCACAAGGGGGCTATTTTTGCGACGTGAACTAAATTTCTGGATTTAGACAACGGGACAATGTTGCTTGCCAAATACCTGTCAACTTGTCACCCATCTTTATTTCTTTTTTTCTGTCTCTTCCTTCATTTGCATGAAGAATACAACTGCGTCGCCCTCTGTGGATACAACTTGGAAAGCTTTTTCCGAAATTTGTTCTCGAGCAACGGAATCAACTCGGTAGTATCTCCAACTGCCGCTAGATGTCAGAACGCATCAAGAGTTAAAGTATCGTA
This sequence comes from Lepisma saccharinum, assembly GCF_977018435.1. Classification (NCBI taxonomy): domain Eukaryota; kingdom Metazoa; phylum Arthropoda; class Insecta; order Zygentoma; family Lepismatidae; genus Lepisma; species Lepisma saccharinum. The sequence continues at coordinate 8,577,758 of NC_139233.1, forward strand.
AGCTATGATCCACATGATTATGTCTTGTAACACTAACTCGCCTGTTGTTAAGAATATTTTTTCTATTTACACAGTTTCTAAAAATGGGCGTTATGCTTCGTTTAGAACTACTATGAGTGCATTCAAAATGCATATTTCACGAGCTTGTGTAATTGTTATCGCTATATTAACTACTTCTCTTCAATGTAGAATGGGATCCATGAGTATTACCGTGCAAATTGTCCATCACCATGCTCGTGCACTTTATTTGACCCAATAAGAGCTTCAAAAATTAAAAGAAATCTCAAAACAAGCTGTTGACAACTTCTACAGCAGCATACATAAAATCCATCATTTCAAAACATATAGGATGTAAGAGAAAAATTAATGAAAATAGTCGTGGACAATTTGCCGTGCAATACTAGTGGATCCCACTGTACAACAGATTTTTCAGCTGATCGTACAGTGGGATCCATGAGTATTATCGTGCAAATTGTCCATGACTATTTTCATTAAAATTTCTCTAACATCCTATATATTTTTAAGCGATGGATTTTTATGTATGGTGTTGCAGAAGTTGTCAACAGCTTGTTTTGAGTTTTCTTCTAATTCTTGAAGCTCTTATTAGGTCAAATAAAGTGCGTGAACATAGTGATGGACAATTTGCACGGTAATACTCATGGATCCCACTGTACATCCTTTATCTTTTTAAAATTTCCTGTTCCTCAGTGTCATCAAATTGATTTTTTGTTCCCTTTAGACTTCTCCCCATCTGAAGACATCATCTATGATTTCAAATTTCCTTACATAGTCAAGCCGTCAAATAGTCCCAGAACACAGCAAGATCACATATGAGAAATACTTGAACGACTTTCATACATATGATTTGAAAACTACTCCAACAGCTACTAGGGCGTTTAGTCTCGTCGCCTTGTTATCAAGGTGTACCGGGTTCGATACCCAGTGGAGGCACACTCTGAAGTGGTTCGGATTCCACTTTAAATTGTAGGTCCAGTCCCGATTAGCCTATATCTGCATAACGTGGACTAAAAACAACAATTCTAATTCGGATTTAAGTATTTTTGGAATACAATTAGAGTAAGAAGCACGTGGTAGGATGTGACATCATTGTGTGTGCGCGTGTGCATTATAAAAAGATTGAAGACTGTTTCAGGTCAACTCTATGCTATGCTAGGTTAATGGGAGCTTCGGTTTGAAATCCGATCCGAATCGCTGTGCAATGTACCGGGTGATCATAATTTAAGTTCCTCTACATAGAACCCTCTGGAGCCCATTCGAAGCACCATATTCGGGTGTATATGCTATGGAGACCATGAGTTCAAATTTTCACCATCAAGTGGAAATGTGGCGCTGAAATAACACCAACCAGAAGTCGGACATGCAAAAACTTTATTCTGAGTCTATGCCAGTACAGCAGTGTTCAATATGCGCGCCGTCAACGTGAATGTCCCTTTGGAAGTGTCGAGATGATGTTCACTGCGCACCAAATGTCAGCGCCACATTTCCACCTGGTGGCGAGAGTTTGAACTATTATTTTTTTCAGCTGCATTCACTTCCCCATGCTCTTCATAGCATCTATAGCTAGTTTCACCGCAATCCGTTGCTTTGAATGGGCTGGAAATGACTCTGAGAAGGGCTACTTCAATTATGAGCATCCGGTACCTCTACCGAGAATCGAAACCAGGCACCTTGGTGTAATGTACGTACAATATATTGTTCATTTGCGTACACTATATTTCACTACGTATTCTTTGAGAGCCTACCTAATGGTGTATTTATGAGAGTCGTGTACACGTAATCAAGAAGATTCAGACCTTAGTAGAAGCAGGCTCACTTCAGTAGTTGCGGTTAGCTTGTTTGTACTAAACTTTATTTTACTGTTTGAAGTGGATATTGAAAAGAGAGCTACTGGAGAATACTATTTTCTTCTTCCAACATATTTTGTCATGACTAGGCCTCGGATTTTTATGTAATATCAAAGAATATATAATATTATTAATAAGCAAGTATCCAAGCAATTTCAACATATTCAACATAATTTTAAGGACATAAGTTGTTCAAATTAAAATTTGCATCAAATTTACAAACTCAAAAAAGCACAGAACGTGTACATATTTAAGAAACCAATTTTGTCAACTATTAATTACTTTTTAGATCACTTGTAAATATGTAAGAGAACTATTTGTAACTTTCGAAACAAATTGCAAATAAGAAGCATCTACAGAAAGAACAATGGAATGAAAATACATAGCTTTGGTACTCTTTGTAACATATATTGTGTAACTCGCTACGTACAGGAAATTAGTAGTTCTTTTGCGAAACTAAAATATATAACCAGAAGAAGGTGGGGAAGAGAAACTCCAGCATCTCTCGATAAATAACAGTTCCCATATTTTGTTTGTTTGTGTGTGTTTATTTTTCAGCCTGTCTTTCGACTTGGCAGACAATTTTAGGTGGCCGCAAGCACTATGAATCTCATTGATTAGAAAATAAGACATCACATGAGCTACACATGTTCTTCATCATGTTTCAGAGATCGAAAATATAGGATAAAGATAAAAGGTTGTAAAAGGAGCTGTACAAGACAAACACAACACATTAAAAAGTCAGAATAAACTAGAAGCTTCCTCACAGACGGTGGAAGAGACCAGCTCCTCGCAAGAATCTAAAAACATTTGATAAAACAGTGTTGTCATCTCTCAACAGGAATGACAAAAATTTGGGAAGATTAAAAGTATGTCTGGGGATAGCAAACGGCACATTCAATAAGAATATGCCGAACACTTAAAATAATATTACAGACAAGACACATCGGAGGGTCCAGCCCTTGCAGCAAGTGACCATGGGCGAGACGGCTGTGTCCAATACGTAGTCGAGTTATAGTCCGTCCCAGTTAACTGTGGAGCAGGCAAACGCAAGTAGTGACGCGAGACGGTTCCACAAATGAACACGTGAGAGGAACGGAATTGCATGGAGTGGGGGAAAGCGACTGAAGTTACCAGCCTTCCCATCGGTGTCTGCTGCTTTGCTTTCGCCAATAGATTTCCCTCGCTTCTCTGACGCTATGAGCAGCCTTGCTCCGCAGTTAGCTGGGACAGTGTATAGAACAACTTCTTCAGGGGGAGTGAGCGCATGGAGGGGAAAAAGTGGCTGTAGCTACCAGCCTTTTGCAACAGAGTGAAATGATTCGCTCGCCCACGGACTTTCTCCCATTTTCAAGCATTACCGGCTACGTTGCTCCACACATTCTCCGTCCCGGAGAACCCCTTCCTATGGGAGGTAAGGTATGAGATTGGACCAACATTAATTATTAGGGAAGGGATTTTAAGGTGCAGCATCTTTCCAAAAATATACCCGTTTTCACACCGATCGTTTGAAATATGTATTTAGGACATTGAATCAAGTAAAATGAACACACTTTGTTGCACCTTTTCGTGAGAATGAGATTGGCATATTCATCCCCTTTTTACCCCCTCTTTTATACTTCAGCACCATTTCCCTTCCATTTCTCTCACGTTTTGTTAAAAAATTGGACAGAAAATTAATTATTTTCACTCTTCTTGAGCAGATACATAAAATCCTATGATCTCATTTTGTAGAGCAGAACAAGAGCTATAAAATGGTATAATACAATCATTGCAGCCCCAATAGTTCCCAAGATAATGTAGCAAAACGCGCGAGAGAAAACACAAACTTCAACAAAACCTATTCGGCAGAACCACAGTTCTCTACGCGGTCCGCGCTCATTATATACAGAAGGCGCAGAAAAAAGAGAGCCTTGATTGTCCTAGGACAACCCAATGACGATATATTCCGTGCTTCACTGCAAATACTTTTGCTGTGCGAAGAGAGAGTACTCATTGTATGTAACGCACATTCAGCATTGCACTTACAACGGACTTACTTCAGCTCACTGTTTTTATAGCGTTTCGAAAACGATAAAAATCTACTGCTCGGGCATCATGGCGCAATCAAAAACTTGGGATATCGTAGAATCACGGTTTCTAGAACACGAACATAATGTGTTCCATTACGATTTAAATACAGGGTGACCATAAAGTGTGCGACTTGTTTCGCCCCCCTTAGAGTACGGTACTTAAATGTTATTTACCACGGCTATAGAAATATCTTAATCTCAGGTGATAGGTTCTTTATTCCAGAATTCCAAATAAGAAAGCGTTTTATAGCCAATAGTTAAATCCAAATCTATATTCTGAAAACTGTACACAATACAGAGAAAAAAATATATATCGAAGCTTGTATGTACAATTAAATATATATATATATATATATATATATATATATATATATATATGTTGATTCGAAAATTACATCGGTTATATTCTTCTTATATACGTGTATATATATATATATATATATATATATATATATATATATATATATATATATATCATTGAAAGGAAATCTTCTTCTTTTCTTGCTTCTATTTTTGGGAAAGGCTGCTTCTTCTATTCTTCCTTCTATTAATTTATTAATGGAAAACTACTTCTTCTTGTAACTGGCTAATGAAAAGTTTCTTCTACTTTATACAATTGGATTACTGGAAACTACTTCTTCTAATCAGACTAACGAAAAGCTTCTTCTTCTATAATTCCTTCTATTAATTTATTAATGGAAAGCTTCTTCTTCTTCTAATGGGCTAATGTAAAGTTGCTTCTACTTTATACAATAGGATTACTGAAAACTTCTTCTTCCAATCAGACTATGTACAAATCCCTTAATAACAATGTCAATTTAAGCCTTCTTTCCTAATGCGGAAAGATCTTTATTATCTTTGCTCCTTGGATCATCATTGTTACTTGGTTTGTAGTTCTCGTAAATGTGTCGCGACGATGATGATTCTTCTATTGGCATCAGCTTAAATTCTTTCTGCTTCCTTGATATATCGCGTTTCAGACCTAACGGGTCATGACTTATGGCGGGAGGTTGTATTGTCTCTCCTCCTTCTTCTTTCAAGTATAAATTCTCGTACTCCTCTTCCTGCCCTCTTTCCCCTTTTCTTGGGCATGTCGGCCTAACCAAGATATACAAAACAAATGTTTAGGAGCGTCTAATTATGGAAAGACAGCGCCCCCTCCTAGGCAAATCCAGATAATAGAAGGAAAACCACAGATCGCTAACTGGAAGCGCTAGCCGTAGCCTAGTGCCGCTAACATGAAACGCAACCAAGAATGTGCTTTGGTGCGACTAAATTATCACAGCGCAACCATAGACAGAAACAAACGAAAAAATCTGACAACCTACTCCTTGCCAATGGTAAGAAAAAATATTCCGATCCAAAGATCGGAAAAGACACATTCTTATAATCATTTCGTCAATTATAAACTTTCCTTGAGTTTTCACATATGAACATATACTTTACATTGGTAACGATTGTATAAGTCGGAGACGGAATTCTTCAAATTTACAGGAGAAAAGACGAGAAAGTACTTACGGAATTGCGTTCTTGAGGACTTTCTGAAGCCGGGGAAATTGTTTTTACGAATCGTGCAACTTATTTGGCCTGTAAGTAAGGTATTTTTCGTCATTCATGGATCTCCGTTGTACGATAGCTCGTGCCGCCATTACGGTCGACTACGTGAATCAAATGTTCCGTGCGTTCGATTATGTAACCCCCTGTCAGTGCAGCAACCACGCGGTAGTTTTACAAGATGACGTGTGAGCGGTTTTTTTTTTCCAATTTAAGGTAAGACTCTAGTTTACGTCCTTTTCCTAAGGAATACGTGTCATATATCGTTGGAAAGCTTATTTTATAAAGAATTCAACAACGTAAATCCCAAGGCGAGGAAAAATTTCCTGAAGGAGTAAATCGAGAAAAACCGATGTTGTCCGGATATGCGTAATTGAACGTACTGAGGATTTTTTTAGATGATGAAGCACATATTTAGGGGTGAAATGAGTGCTAATGTAACCTAACATAACAGGCCTAACATAACCTCGTAGGCATACCTCGACCCCGTGAATGGATAGTGGGGCTATCGTGAACAGAAAGTGTAAAAAGAAAAAGGTACTTACCCGAAGAGATGCCGGGTGCCGCACCACGATCGCGCACCGCGAACGCAAAGAAGCAATCACCATGCAGATAAGGACGTAAAGTAGAGTCTAGCCTCAATTTTCGCTTAAAAACCTTTTGTGAATAGTTTGTGCGGCATTTATCGGTTCATAAGTTTGGAAACACTGCACATCAGCTGACGATAGACAACGTGAGTCAAGATTTGCCCGCCGAATTACCAATAAATGATTATAATGTTAAAACTAACGCTTTTTTCATGGAAAAAAAGAAGTGATCCCCAGCTTGAAAAATGTTCCGGTATGCATATGAGGGAAGTAGAAATGATTTTCATTTGAAAATAAACGAGTTTAATGTGTCTCCGGCTTATACAACTGGTACCTACTTTACTATTTACAATATGTCTCTTGCTTTATTTATGCAATTTTATATTCTTACCACGTTTCCCTTCTAATTATTCTCATGTATACATCCATCTTTTCCTTCATCCAAAAGCTACAATTTGTCCTCTTATTCGCGCTCGCCCGCACTGACATCTGTTATCGCTCTCGTGAAACTAAACAGACTAATGACTGTATTGTTTTCTAATTGCAAGCGCCTTTAAAGCCCCGTGGAATGGGATCACTATAATCTGACCTCAATCCCATGTACGAAATTTTGTAATCTGAAACTCGTCCACATTGGATGGCAATTTCTCACAAATTTACGCAAAACATCGGTCTCGGATACCTTTTTATGAAATTAAGTTTTCCATCGCCATGTTTTTACTTTGTTTCTCCTTTGCAATGTTCACGATTTGAAACAAGGATTGGCAACCTCCACACCAGTGTCAGTGCAATAAAACTATTTGCAAATATGTAAAAGGATGTATAGAAAAATAAATTAAAATAACGAGGGACAATTGGTCTGGTATTATCTATGCAGTCGACTCTAGTTTTATTGTTTTTTAATAAAATATTCAAAGAGTATGGCAGCCTTATGTCACAAGAGCAAACATCATATTAATTTTCATCTGCAATGATTGTATGTAACTTAGTGAATAGCGACGGAAGAATAGTACCGTGGCTTTGATTTTATTTTTGTTATTTAGCGCGTCGCATTTCAACCATGTTCTGCCAACCGCGACGATGAGGATGAGTGATATGATGAAATTGATTCCGATCCGGGAATCCTGAATTGTGACGTGGCAAGTATTTCTAAAAGGAATGAAATAAGGTTTCTCTGTTCAGTAATCAGTACTACATTTCACCAGCTTTTAGGATAAGAATAGTTCGACCAACAATATTCCGCCGATCTCCGTGGCGGAGTGGTTAGCACAGTGCGCTTCGACGCTAGGGGTTCTAGGTTTCGAATCCCGGTCTGCGATCGTCCTTTCATAAATTATCACATCATTCTTCGCGAATAGCCAAAAGTGGCATGAAAGCTAAGAAAATTTTAAAAATCAATGAATCATTCCCTGCCAAGTTTCGAAGTTCTGATAATTCTTGCCCCCTCCCCCTCCCCATTTATTTTTCCCACTGACTTACTTCTACCAGGTACGCGGATGCCACTGAATACAGTGCTGTTTCGAATTTACTCGTCTCACTCCGCCACTTCCACGCTGTGACGTCTTCCTTCAATTTGGAGTATATTCTGTCAAGAGACAGCCAAGGAAGTTCATCTTTCATAACTACGTAATGTGCGGAAATTGCGCCCGTGACACTTCGAAATGTTCAGGACAATGAAGTTGGAGAATCCCTCACGATAGAACCATTCCCAGTAATGTGGCAACGCAGGAGAATTACGATCACTGTCGCGCCACACCATCTGTCGGTCGTTTCCCGAACTTCCAGCTCCCGGCAGCTCTAGCAAAACGTATCCTTGCATGTCAACGTAATTGATCACGAGCAGTCGTGTTCTTGCTGACTTTTCCCCTTCCCTTCTACCTTTCTTTCGGTTCCTGAGGGACGCGTTTCTTGATTTTCAAAAAAGTTTGGTTGCGGCTGACAGACAGACATCAAAATGACGGTGTTTTACTGCGCGAGACAGGTCAATACTGCAGCATTGCCAGATGACGCAATATTTTACATTGGCGTTTTCGTGACTGCTTTAGCAGAAAACTCCTGCTGACAAATTATCACTGCATAACCTTTATTATTTGCTCCTTTAGTAAAATTGTCAATACCGAAATTTTCCAAGTGTTCTAGAGAAGCGAAGTCACGTAATCATTTCCTCCGTAAACCATAACTGTTCTTAATATAATCAATAATTTTACATCGCCAACATAGAACGCTGGAACTTCATTAACTTATGAATTCTATTCTTAGGAGTGTATTCATACGCTTTCTAGACGATAATTTCAATCCACAATGCACCTGACAAGACATTAACACTTTCTTTTGTCATTCTAGATTTCCTCTATTTCATTGTTCAGAAACGTGAAGTGAATTAAAAAAACTGAAGGCATATACATTATATTCAGTTCAAGAATTTGAGGAACTAAATAAATTTATAAAATAAATTCAGATAATATTTTTTTTAATTTTTGTGTAATTTTTACAATAGATAAAGTTGGTTTCATATGCTTATATCATTGTTGAAGCACTATAAAAACGTAGTCCTCAATTTATGTACATGTAGGCATTATGTGCGCTGTGAACATTGTAAATTCACACAGCCCACTTTATTTCCAATTTACTTTTATAGCGCCAAAAAAAAAATAAACTTCCACACCTCCCTGGTATAAATTTCTGGATAAACTCCTGACATGGTATTTGAATCAGCATGGAAACTATATAAAGGTTAGTTCATGAACGAAAATGAATGTTGCCAGGTACAGCATTAAAGAAACACCATCTGCGTAGCTGAGCGCGTTGAGTGGCGGATTCACAAATTCGTTAACTGATGGTTTCGGATTCGACTCCTAGCTTGAGCGCTCCTTCATTATGTGCATGCATTAATTTGATTTAATCATCATTCATCCTCATGATCGGCGTAAAGAGCGTCGAAACATAAGGAAAAATACGTTAAACAAAGAAACACCCTGATGAAGAGTTGATAGTGATTTGATTTTTCTTCACCCGCTCCTATCCCGAAAATAGCCCGCCCCCCCCCCCCCAATGCAGTTATGCCCCATTGCAAAATCAATAGCCCGCCCGCATAGGAAGGTAACGCATACCGAGGTTCACAAAACAGGTTTCTGTCTGTTGACAATCGCACCAGACAAAGCCTATTTCACACCCTCGTACACATGCAAGAACAAGAAGGGTGGGGGGAAGGGGCGAACCAGAAGGATTAAACCAATTGAACGCTAAAGAGAATTTGATAGTGAAATAATTCACGCAATAGACCTTTTGAATATGGAACGAAAATGTTGCAGGTAGTGTTTGCGCTTATCGGCATTGCACAAAGTAAGCGGAATGTCTAATATTGCAAATGCTTGCTTCATTCTCGGTCTCGAAAGACCCAAGCTTCCACTTGGCAAATTGAGTTTGTGAAGGGATTTCGTCACATAGGGTAGGTACCCTATTGATACGCGAAGGTACTAGAACGCACTAGCTAGCCATTTCCGATGGGGAAAAAAAGCGCTTAAAAGTCTCGAAGCTTTCCAAGCGCGCCTTCTGAGGCGAAGATATTGCCCACCTGCCAAGTGACCCGGTGATAGCGTATCACGCTGCGAAGGTATTAGGTGTGATGTTAGGATGCAATAACAGAAAAAATGTGAGGAAAAGATTTAAACAATAAATGAATTTAAAATTGTGTGTAGCTAAGCACGTATGGTCATTTTGCATCTTTCCAAGATAGAATTTGAATTTTTAAGTCCACTTTATGCACAGAGAGGCTAACTGGGACTGGATTTACGGTTCAAAGTGGGATCCGAACCAGAGTGCAAAGTGCCTCCACCGTGTACAGTACAGTGCGCCATCGGGGAGGCCCACCCTTCAAAATATACGGGGAAATATTCCCTTATCTAGAATCCATACCTTAATGTTAAAAAAGGGGGTGTAAAGAACCCCTTGAGAAAGATTAAAAGTGCAAGGTTGTGAAGGGACTTGCACAAAAACAACCCATTAAAAAGGTTAGGCTGGTCTAAACACTTCTTCATAAACAGTGTAAGAGGCCTGCTCTTCTCAAAAAGCTAACAAAATCGCTAAAACCAGGGTGAATAAAAATCATTATATTTATTTAAAAAATCATTTTCGTTGAATATTTTATTTAAATAGATTTTTATATTTTCTTAAAAAAATCTGCTTAAAATTGCTTGCATGATTTTTGGCACCATGCACATAGATAGCTATATGTTTTTTCATAGATAGGCTTTTTCTAGTAAATGGCCCTGTAAAATATTTGAACAGTTCGAATAAAGCAAATAAAACATATACGTAAATGTACATTTTTCTGTTTATGATACTGTAACTACTATGAAAATGTTTGTTGAGTTTGTTAATGAAACTAATAATAATTTCAGTAACTTTTCTTCCAGTGAAACTAAAACATTCTGGATGTAGTCTATGATTGTAACTTGAAATATTAACTTAAATATTTTTATAGTCCTTGTAGCTGAATTATGGAATTTTTAAAATGATAGTTCGAAAAATATCAGATGCCATGTTTAGTTACAGTTTAATGATATTGACACTAGTTATGGTTTAACATGATTAGTAATTTGTATATTTTTCTACACAAAATGTTTACTATTCTTGCCCATAAAATTATTGAATTTTAATCAGTGATGTGCCGTAGACTATGAGTTTACGTCTAACTACATGCGTTGTCTACACGTAATCTACGCGTAGATTACATTGATTTGTAGTTTACATAGACTACGTAGACAATCTAAAGTGCATTAAAATTAATTTTCAAGGGTTCCATGAAAGGAAAGTGACATTTTCAACTATATTGGTTCCTAACGAAATCAAAAGAACCCTATTTAGAACAAAATTTCTCGTCTCTTCTACTATCAACTATGGATGAAGATAAATAGTATGCAAAAACAACAACAGATGGCAGTCGTGAGCCAAGAGTGGTCTTTTCCCCATAAAACACTAAAATATTTCCTATATTAGGTTTCTTCCTAGGTGAGAAATTCTTCGAATTTGGGAGAAAGAGTATGAAAAGTTAGCCTTACACATCAGCAACTGATACGCAGTAAAATTTTCTTTTAATTCCACGGCGCCCTCTGCAAAGGTATCACCTTTCGCCATGTTGTTTACATAGATTACGTAATCTTCGTGTATAAAATAGTCTACGTGTAGACTGTAGACTATCGTTGTTTAGGCGTAGATGCACATCACTGATTTTAATACAAGATAAATCCTGTGTTTACATTTCCTTTCGTATGAGCCTCGCACCATCAGTACATATATTCTGTCTCCTTTATTTTCCTATCTTAGAACCTAATAAACACATTTAAATTATTACGAGAGTAATGAACTTCCACCAAAAGTGTTTGATATGTAGAAAATCCATATGTACATTATTCTATAAATTATTTATTTAGAGTGATTTTTTTACAAAAATCACCTGATTTAAATCAACCCACCCCTGTTAAAACATTGTAGTCATGATGATAAACAGTTGGAAAGATTAACAGTTTGTCTCAGGAAAGTAAAATCGTCATAATCGATAAGAATGTGCCCAACACTTAAAATAACATTACAGCTGACATTTTTTACAATTGGATGTACATTAATGTAATTTATCTTATTAGTACTCAGCAACATTAAGCTTCTGATTCTTCCCTCCATCCGCAACACTAACTCTGTCAATCGTTGATAGTATGCTTACACTTGGGTTGAACAATCGTTAAAAACGCAGGATCGCGTTTAGAAAGTAGATTAAATTTTAGGGCATTAAGCCACCATGTGGAATTTAACACAAGACCCCCAACGGCGTTAACCATTGCCCGCCATTATGCCGAGCGTCTTACTCTATCGCGTTTTGTAGTTAGACGGGTGCCCACATTTCCACAGATCACGATATTCCTTCCCCCACAGCAATTTTGGAGCACCGACCTTGCTAATTCACTCAAAATGCGCATGCAACCAAAATATGGGCGTGTGGTGACGCCAAGGACGACATAAGATAAGACAGAACGTTTAGTTTGTTTTTTTGTCTCTCAGAACCATCTGGCGGAGGAAAGACGACTCAATACAAAAGTGAATACTCACGTATATACGTAATATATTTCTTGGAGTGATGTCATGTGCAGTGAACAAGACCAATAACTATAGGCTTCCTTCCTCAAGAGTTTTGACTGAGTCTAACTAAAAAAAAGTGCCAAAAATTAACGAATTGAAACCAGACATTGAAAGAGAAATCATTCCTGATGTTTGTATTCCCAGCAGTTCGAAATTTCAGCGTGCTTGGACCAGAATGGTCATCAGTTCGAACACCTGCAGGAACTATTAAAAATGTGTGTTTTTATTTATTGTTTTCAACAATTTAAAATTGTTCAAAAAGTGCACACACCTCATTCTAACTGTCCCTATATCTCTCCCTCTAAACACACACACAATTTTAAATATATACTGTATATATATATGTCCGTTTTGACGGGAGTGGGTGGTCGTTAAGTTATTTCTTACATATTTTTTTTCACTAAAGACCTCGCATATTTATATTTTAGTAGATCCGCGGTGGGCTTGTCGGTAGGCGTCTGACTGCCACGCGGGAGACCCGGTTCGATTCCCGGGATGGGTGATCAAAGGTTGGAATTTTTGCGGCCTTGCCCCGTATAAAGCGGCTCTGGAGGTCTCAACGAGTACCGGGGCGGGGGGTGGGGTTAAGGAGGTCGGAGCGTGGTGTTCATCACATTACCTCCAAAATGGCCTAGTAGATCGAGAATGGATGGGGCCCTACTCCCACATCCCCTAAATCTGCTATATGCACCGGGGAACTTTATATTTTATTTTACTCCCGGAGGGCAATTAACTCCGCTACGCCACTACCTCCGTTACAAAATTTCCTCCGTTTAAAAAGAGTAACGATACTCATGGTTAGTTTTAACAAAACCAAGATCCTGGGGAAGAGGGATTATCGCCAGCTTTTATGCTTGTGGGCTGAAACAGCCATTCTTATCACCAACCACTTCATTCAGACTCCTCTTCCTTCGTTCCCATTTCAAGTTATTAAACGAAACCTTCCTGATACGTACGAGATGGAAGCACGCACACTACCCACCCCGCTGAGAGTTAGTTCTGCTCGAAGAGCCACGCAGGCTTCATCAAGTTGCAGCTTACGCAGAAATCCCGCTGGGATCCGTTCGTAATTTCGAACATCTCGTTAGAGGTCTCTGGCGTCGTGGGAAGAGGAACGTTTTAGCATGCAACCAGTGTTACGAGGAATTTGGCGTCGATTCATTCCTTCCCCGTGCAAGAGGAGGGGGATAGGATAGTAGGGTGGCTATAGGTCCTGGATTTTCCAGAAGGGTACCGGAATGGACTCGTTGTGTCCTGGAGTCTCGAAAATAATTCTCCAGCAAAGATATATTTCCAGGTTTCGAAATATAATTGAGAAGCGGCAAGAAAATTGCGCTACGTTTTGGAGAGGGTGATTAATTTAGAATGCTTCACGCTGAGTTCAATTCGTAAAGAGCTGGATAAAAGGCTTCATTGACGAAGACAAATATACTATCGGGCAAAGGATGAATGTATCGATTTCTTGGTTAAATATGCTTTTCCCTCTTTCTCTCTCTATCTCTCTATTTCCTTTTTCATTTCCCCTTCGTTTGCTTCACCCATCTCTAGTTTTGTTTCCTTCCCTCTTCATCCCTTTCCCATCTCTCTCTCACATAAAGGAGTTTGTACAAACTCATCACCGTACAGCTAAACTGGTGCACCAAGACACATCAAAATATAGGGTGTCTAAAAAAGACGGGACATTTTGAAACGGAGATGAAAAGAATGAATAGTTGCTGCAAGAGATTTAATCATGGAATAGAATAGTGCAGAGGATGTCATTACATAATTACATACCGATGAAGAGATGGGTAGGTTTATGACTTGAAGATGTCCAGTGGATGACGACTTCATCTCAGCCATTTCCTGACAGATCCTTTTGACTCGACCTGCTGCAACTGAAGAATCACTCAGATTCCTGCGGACATCTTACGTCGAGCTATGCAGGATGACCCTCGATGACTGCAGGAATGGTTGCTTAGAAAAGGTTGTCATTCACTGGACATCTTCAAGTCATAAACCCACCCATCTCTTCATCGGTATGTAATTATGTAATGACATCCTCTGCATTATTAATTTCCATGATTAAATCTCTTGCAACTATTCATTCCTTTCTCTGTACCCCTGTTTCAAAATGTCACGTGTTTTTCAGACACCCTTCACTTATGAAGTAACACCCGCTTTTCACGAGCTGGTAATGTACACCAAATTTTGTGCTCCAGGATCAGAATTATACAGATTTCTTGCAGAGCATGCCATAACACTACACCACCACACAGAAGTACGTCATACCTTTCAGCTTAAATGTTCAAAATGCTGTCCATCTTGTGCGAGACATTCAGTTACCCTAGCAACCACACTCATGCAAGTCTTATGACATAATTCGACGGCTATGTCAACGAATTTATCTCTAATGCTGTCGTTCAATTCATCAACGTTGCGTTGAGACAGCACGACAAGAAATCGGGCGGACTTTGGTCAGGGGATCGAGCAGGTCAATCCAATGTCAGTTAACGGACCATTGTACTTCAGGAAACCTGAAACACAAAAACTACTCAGATAACACGTCCGTTTCGATTACAGCATTCCATCAACATAAACTTTATGCACTTTACACAACACTACTTAAAAATGAGCGTTACTTCTGCTGGACCCTGTACTATAAACAAAAGTCCTCAACAGATGGTGCTGAGTGTAATATATATATATATATATATATATATATATATATATATATATATATATATATATATATATATATATATCGATGTAGTTGTGTTTTACTGGGCCGAATTAATGAACGCGTCTATTATTCTTATGAATGCTAACTTCTGTAACCAATCGATATTTTACTGAACTAAAGCCTTATAAATGTGTCTTTCTCATGCATTTTTATTGTGAGAACGTGGCTTAAAATTGACGATTTGGTTTTGGATTATGATCTTCGACATTTTCCATTATCTGATGAACAAACATATAAATATGACAAAACGTGTGCGAAGTCACGAGCGAATCTGGCGTCGTGTGTGATATGTTATGTCTGTCTTTAAGTAATTCTGTTTATTTCACATTTCACTCATTCCATTTGTCTCGTGCCCGCAAGATTTTCTATCTTTTTTGTTCCTCTTCTCTGTCATTTTGTCATTTCTCCCCCTCAACCGGTATGATACATGAAATGCTTCAATGTAAACTATTCTGTGCTATGAAAAAACTAACATTTTTGGAAGTCTTTTTTGCTAGAAAAATTGCTTCCGTTTTAAGCAAGCCTAACATTCAACCATGTTGATTGATTCATTCATTTAGTTCATTTTACTTGTCTTTTTTGATACTTTGGGCTAATCGATGAGGATAAGATATGATATGCGGAAATTGTTAATGTTATCGTAAAATATTAAGGTCGTTGTTTCAGAATTTTAAAGCTATCAACTTGTAAGCCCTACGACAAGACAAACTGAACGACAGTGTTGGCAGGTACGTGAAACTTTGTACGTGCAGCTACGGTGTAGAAGATACAGTGATAATTTTTCTTCGTGAACTTTCGAACGACCTGCGATTCCCCGCTGTTGGCAACGTCGCCAAATGTAACCGAGAAGTCTGTGCCACGGATTGAAGAAAAGACGACCGACCGACAGTCTGCAGAGGAAATGTGCGTTGTTTCGTTTCGCAATGATACTGGCAGGGGCGGGTGGAAGACTATTTGTGGATTCCGTGACTAATTGACTCGTTCGTAAAAAAAGAGAAAAAAAAGTCGGACACCATTTTTGTGAATGCCTTGTTTATTTCAGCCTGCTTCTCCCAGCTCGGAACCATCAATTCTGTTTTGTGTGATAGGTGCAAACACTTTCCAGTGTCTATGGTTTCTTTTACGTCTCTGCGGTTCTGCTTCAAAACTCATGCATACGTTATTTCGCGTCAAATGACTGTTCACAACCAGTTATGGACTTACCTGTGTGTTCTTCACCTTGGATATCCACAAACATTAGATCTAGCGTGAGATTCGCATATCGGTGATCGGAAAGCAGAATCAACCGGAAAAATAAAGAGAATAACTGCTTGTTTTCAATTTCTATCTTGGCCACGAACACAGCGCTGTGGTGGCAGTTTTCCAAACCACTTATTTATGTCTCCGGTTGTTGTTTCTGGGTATTATTGCCGTGCATATGGGTAGTGGCAATAAAATCCTTGGAAAATTATGGCAGAATAAACAGATCTAACAATTTCAACGTCTTAACTCGGCAACCTCTACTTCATTTCTTTGCTTCACCTGCTTCAGCTTTTCTTATGCTTTTACTATGAAGCGCAGATGATCTTCATTTAAAAAGAGAAAGAATAAAAAGTTGGTGTTGAGTTTATTGGTTCAAGAAGAAGTTCTGCAACGAATGACATCACCCAAGCTGTCCGGGATGAAAACAGAAATAAATGCTTGATAAAGTAGTAACTTACGTCTCGTAAACTAAATTTTTCTTTTTTCTTGTTAAGAATTTAACTGCAGGTAAAGTACTACAATAACTAAATTCCACATTCGTCTAATTGGCCTCCCCGATGGCGTAGTGATAACGTCATTGCTTTGTAATCAAGGAGTCCCGGATTCAATATACGGTGTAAGCACATAGGCCCATTCCTGATTAGCATATATGTGCATATCAAACAAAACTCACATTCGTCTAATGAATCTGTAATTGACGTGAATACTTCAAATCATTTTTCACGAAGAAGGATTGTACAGTAACGAGTTAGAAAAGCCTGACTTGTCTCAGTCTCTGGTGAAATTGCAAATCTTGTCTCGACGTTGAAGGGAATGTTTCGAGCTGATCTCAAGATAATATTAAACACCCAAGAACACAAACAGAGAGCGAGTTGAAATTTTTGGGTGCATCGACACGTACGGCCATTTTGTAAAGGAGCCTGCACAGGACAAGCACAAGACATTAAAAACGAAAGGCTAGTCTAAAGAGTGCAAGAGGTCTCGCTCTTCTCAAAAAGCTAAAAGCATTTGTTGAAACACTGTCATCTCCTCCCGACATGAATGATAAACAGTTGGGAAGATTAAAAGTTCGTCTGAGGAAACACTTAAAATAATATTACGGTCACGACACATTTGAGGGTCCAGTCGCCAGAAAAAGTTGCTAGTAAAGACATCTTACTACATACGGCATTTTCAGACACTTTATATTTACAAAAACCATGGCAGAGCAGATGTTTTGGAGGAGTTGACTGATCAAATAGACTTTGTTCTTCGAAACAACGGGTCGGGGGGAGGGGTGATAACATATGCGGGCGACGCAGTCTGCCGCCTTGGAAATTATATTCTTTTCAAGATAAAGTGGCAGAACAAAAGAAAACTGAAACCAGACTCTTGTTTCCCAATTTAAACTTTTCCGTTTGTTTCTCTCGTATCGAATTTCTGTTACAGAATGTCGGTGTTCTTCCAGCATCGCGAGAACAAGTGAACCTTGTGCAGGAACGCTACTCGCGGATAGAATTGACAGCGTTAAGCGGACCATGTGCGCGAAGATTTACAAGGTGGTACTGTACTCTTATGTATGGGCTCATAGCTTGGTATATATTTATACATAGATGCACGGAGTGCGCTGTTCAAACAGTACAGACAACTATTCTGAATGAGTCTCTTTGTGGTCTTTCTGACCTTCCAGGAAAATTCTGGAAAGATGGTACACTTGACGAAGGTGACGTTCATTCCTTTGCTCCTTTAGAAAATCGATTGAATTGTTATTTTAGGTCCACTTTATGCACACAAAGGCTAATCGGGACTGGACCTACAGTTTAAAGTCGGACCCGAAGCGCTGTGCAATGTGCCTCCACCTAGTATCGAACCTGAGACTCCTTGATTACAAGGCGGCGACGTTACTACTACGCCATCGGGGAGGCCCATTAGAAATGCGACATTAAGTCAATAACAACACGATGCGGTCTTCTACGTAAAATCGGGTACGAGCCCAATGACTGATCGATTGGTTTACGTTACTTCGCTTGAGCGATACTTTTGGCTAAGAGTGGGGATGAGGATGGGTCATGATAGCCTATGATGAAAGTGATGTAGGGGCACTCACAAAGAACACTCATGCCCAGGCCGAATGATATCAAGTTTTGTGCTCCTTGCCTGAAGGCTAAGGGATACAGTTTCGCACCACGCGGGCATTTATTTCAATATCTTCGGAATGGGAGCTGCTACAGAGAAAACTGACAGGACCATATGCTACCTAGTCCACGAAACCTGGGAATATTACGTTTTGTGTGTGTGTATGGGGGGGTGGGTGTTTAAAATATATGGGGATATAGTTGCATCATCGTCCATTTCTCACCGAGCCTCATCAAAGTTCAAGTTTCATATTTCATAATCTCAAAAATCATTCTCGTTTTGTGTTACCGTACAATGTATATAGCAATTTATTAACTCATAACTAGACGTCGGGGTTTAGGTTTTTAACGTATTTTTTCCTTTGCAGGTAAATAAGAAATAACAAGTTATATCGGCGTTTCATAAAAAAACGAAACAACTGACTAAGTTTTATAGTGCTTAAAATAACCTATTTTAGGTTTTACAGGATTTTTATATCTCCCAGAGGTATTTACTAGGTTTGGTGGTGAAATATTTCAATGACTGGCGTATTTGAAACATGATTTCTGTCGATTTCCCTGCCTCCAAGTATATGATGTTTATCAAAGCTTTAAACAAAACAAAAAATGTCTGTTACCTGCAGACAGTGGCGGCGAAAGGGGACAGTTCCCCCCTACTCTTTACCCCTGCACTACATACTCTTAATGCTCAGCCTTGCCTACTAAGATATAGTAAACTGTCCTTGTCCCCCCCCCTCCCCATTTTTAGTTATGGCACCCAATCGTCTCTACTGCCTGCACAGTCAGTCCCAAGTGCAAACTTCTGATCTGTGTGGCCTTGCTCACTCTCGTGTCAGTTTGGTCCTTTTTGGCATCCACGCCTTGCGAAGTAATATTTCAGCATTCAAATTAGCACTACGGACTATGTTTCTGTTGAAAGATAATTTTCAGCACATGAAATGATCCTCACAGACAAAAGGTGGAGTTTGAGTGTGAATCATGCAAAAAGATTCATGGTGGTCACTAGGACCATGATAAAATTCAAGTATAATTCCTGATTTTCAAGACGAACTTTCCAAAAAATCAAGAATACAAACAGATGTTTTCTCTATTCCAACCTTACATATTATCGACTCTCACCCTCCCTTGCACACACAAAGATATTGACAATATAAAGGGTTTGTATGATTCCAATGTAACAAAAAAATTACCTAATCAACTTCAAGATATATTATTTTGTAATAATCTTCTGTCTGTCAGATAGATTGTTCTGTAAAAGACACTAACAAAGTAAACTGATTGAGAATGTTTTATTTTCTGTGTAGCTTTTTTTCCTCAAAAAAATAAATGAAATCAAAGCTAAACTGAGAGAAACGTGCCTCACATATAAATGTAATGGGATTTCGATTAATAAATGTTGCAATTTTTCACGTCTACGGAGAAAAAAAATGGAATAGAGAGAACATCCGCTTGTACCTTATTTCATGTCTTGCCAAAATTCATGAATAATTTCCAGAGCCAATAATTCACGTGTAATTCCCAGAATTCAAGGAATTCCAAGTGAGTAGCAACCCTGATATTGTGCAGCAAATTATACATACGTAATTCATTCTTCATATTAACAAGTAACTTTTGCTAACAGCACAAGTGCAGTATTATAATAATTGGTAGATAATTTTGAAAATGATATAAAGAAATGAAAATTTTAGAAAATTAATATTTGGTTATTACTGTTATTGTGAAATTTTGTTTTTAACGATTGTATCTAATCAGTATTTTTGAGGAATTTTGTACCAAATTAATTCTTTTTGCAACCTATTTCAGGATTTTTCGAGCCTAATTTAAGGTTTTTAGAACCTATTTTAGGAATCTAAAACACACTTTTTAGAACCTAAATATCCGAGGTGTACTCATAACTCATGAGCAATCAGATTTGTAATTAATGCGTTCATGGAACAACAAATCGAAAATATAGGTTTACGTGCGTGCGTAGGGGTGGGTTAGATTTGAGAAACTGCTATCGTAATATGGGAGGATTTCCATCAATGCGATTTCGAGACGAGGCAGTCTTACGTATAAAGGCCCACAATAGAGAAGAAAAGCGGAATGAAGAAATGTGATGGGACAATTTGCTTTTACGTAACCCCCTTATGTGGAACTCTACGTCACTTGAAGTACAGTTTCTCTTCTGCTTTCATGCTTTATAAAAATCTTTCCTTTTGCGCTTCTCTCCGTATCAATTTCAACAATCATGTTTCTACCCTTCACCCGACCGTTCTCAATTTCCGTCCACCATCTTTTCCGAAGTCATCCTTCCGTAAGCTCTAAATTGGGTTCCCTCTGCTACTTTTTCTTCTTCGGCCTGCCCGCCAGGGGGATCGATATCGCCCCTTCGAGTTTCTTTTGTTTCTCTCTTTCTTAATATCGCTTCATAAACTTCTCGTCTAATGGTCTCTCCGCCCAATCTTTCTCGCGCTTTTTTCCTCCTTTAATCTGCCAGGAAGAAAAATCCTTCCACCTTCGACACAGCGCTGAGGCAGTTTTCTTGTTAACGGGCGGAAGGCGCTTGTAATCAACAAGATGGGCCGGTAATGATTTGTTGAAGAGACTTCAATTATTCCTGTGGCTATCAAACAATATGACGCTTCTTCAGTTCAAGGATATAAAAAACTTACAATTTAACGTGTAAAACATTAATGAAATCTAAATTAGCCAGTATATCATCCGCGTTAGAAAAATACTTGCTAAATCACCCAATCTTCTTTATAATATTATTATGTCCTTGCACCCACCTTCTAACAATCAGCTACAAATTCGTACTTAAATTCCGCAAATTATTTTTTCATTTTGTTTTTTTTATATTTAGCGTCGCTTTTCTGCCATTGACTAGTTCGAAGATGAAGACGAGTGATGATACGATGGAAATGATGAAGGAACAATCACGAAGAACATTTATGAATTCTGTAAATGATTCGAAGAGTATTTCATTGTAGTGAAACGTAAGAATGGGTACTTAATGTTTAACCTCTTGGAATGACTACTAAATATAAACAAACATCCATCTTTTTAAACACAATCTCTTTGTTGAATACTTTTTTACGTGTAAAGATGACAAACTAACAAACATGTATGAATTATTAATTCAGAAACAAATATTTTAAAACAAAATACATTCTGTTCCGTAGGCGGGTCAACATTGAATACCTTCATTTATCCGTCCTGAAAATTGAATTTTAACACTGAAAAGATAAAATAAATAAATTGAATGTTTAGTGCTAGTTAAGACAACGGTAAATCTTTAATATCGCTCATGATATCTTCCGCATTTCTTGAGTAATCGCAACAATGGATATATGTATCTCCACTGAATCACGCTGCTACTCACAAGGTTGCATTTACATTTTATTTAACGAGGTAGACTTTCTAGAGTGGCCGAAGTGGTTTCTCGCAAATTGAACGCGGAATTGTGCCGAACTTTCCGCCTTCACGGAACCACGTCATAGGCTGGAAATTATCTCTTATTGGACAACGCCAGCCACTATGAGAAAGACAAAACTTCGCGTTCAATATGGTTGGACAAAAGACGATCGATCTGAGTCTTTCCGTAGCTCTATCGCTCTGAAACTCGTTTTCTGTGTTCTGTGTATTGAAAATTAAACCTGCTTTACTTCAGCCATATTCCCAGTACACCCCTAGCAGTTTCAGTACATCGATATGCTGTGATTGAAATAGAGCCTCACGCACTCGGATCCACAAAAAGTTGTACAATCATTCCAGATAAATTTACATTGGTTTATTACCATGATGTTAACAACTCCAACATTCCTGTAAGCGCAGACTACGTGCAATATTTGTTGAAATTCTACAGCAGTTGTTTACATAGTTCGAGCAAACAGGCCATCATGTTTGAAAATCCACAGCAACTGTTTTACAGGAGCAAACTTCTCTGTCACCTTTTACTTTCACGATTTATGTATCCCCATTCGCTCGCGTTTGCTTCGGAGCGTAGGCACAGATTACTCCCGAGGACAGCTCGCTAAAAACATTATCCGCCACGTAATTAAATTGCTGAAACGAGAGCAGGGTCTGTCTCTGACTACCCAGAAGCCCAGAGGTGCGCTTTATTCGGCTTCTGTGGGAATGGCTGCAGCGGGTTTTGTAACTGTCGGTTTCTAGAGCTCATCGCTGGCGTTCATGCAGAACCCTGGCGTTTAAAGTGGTTGTTGGTTTACCCGCCTCTCGTGTTCTGTTTACAAGAACAGGGTGTGACGTCGTTAAGCCCGTGTTTATGAGATGCTTAGCTCATTTTTTTCGCAAGTGATTTCCTCTCGCAGGATGCCCGTCGTAAAAACGGCACTCTACGCACTTTGATAACCCTCTAAAGCTTCAAGACAACGTTTTCCCACGAACTGAAGGCAATGCTGTTCATCTCTTGGATTACCTAAGAAATCTATGTCGAGTTGGAAACACTGATAATTTCTTACTTTCGTAACATATCATTATATCTGATTGCAAGCGCTAAAAACGTAAGGCCACTCGATCGATTTTAAGAATGAAGTAATGAACAGTAGCTTTCAAAAATAAATATTCACAACTAATTTACGAGTTGAAACTAAATAACGTATCAGAAGATTTACTTCGTAGCTGTCCGATTTTTAACAAGACAACAAATATGACACCAATGCCAGTCATTATCTTTATTCTCTTTGTTTTACACAATGAGAGCTTCAGGAATTTTAAAAAAACGCAAAAGTTTATTCTTTACAATCACGTAAATAAAAATAGTAATAGACAATTTGCCGAGCAATACATATGCACCTCACCGTACAGCTCATCGGTACAATGGGATGTATACCTATAAAACAGGTAAATTGTCAATCACTATTTTTCAATAATTTTCTCTTACATCATCGTCTCCTTTAAGAGTGGACTGGAGGTTGGCATGAAAGTAGTTTCCTGGCCCGATGCGATACAGAGACACCTAGCGACATATCAGAGGACTAGGAAGAGAACCTTCCTCCCTTCACCACCCCCTCCCCTCCGCGTGACTCCCGCAGTGAGGTTTCCAGGAAAAGGACCCCCACCTGTTTCTTTTCATTCTGGTTTCGGAGGCTAAAATTTCTCCACTGGCAAAGCAATTCGAATTTCACTGCTTGCTGGCTGACTCTTGCATGGAGCGAGACGAGTGGCAGACTCCCGAGACAGAACCTTCATCACTAAAGTTTTGATTGAATAAATTTGGTTGATTACAGTGGCTACTATAATTATGTTGAATTTTCTTGTTGAGGTTAGAATTATCAATTGAGAGTAAAGAAGGAGGTAGAGAATATTTATTATTTATTTATTTATTTATTGCGTCTTGTTTATCATGGCGAAGTTAAGGCTTTGTAGCCTTTCCTACCACTTAACCATGTTTACAACAACATTTAAACCATTACATAGAAAGGTAAATATTAAAATATAAAAAGAGAAATATAAAATTACAAAGAAAAAAATACAGAAAAAAATGGTAAGAAAAAAAATGCATACGGGAATAAAATCCTAACCTATACACACGAACATACAACAAAACACACACACACACACACAATCAGATATTCATGACAGTAGTCAGAGATTTGAAATATTAAGGTGAATAAGGATTTTCAGTGTTGTTCTGCGCTTAACTGTAGATCAGTTGAAAGAAAGTATTTTTTTGAAGGGGGTGTTTTTTTTTATACAAAATCGAGTTGCTGGTTTGAGTTGCTGTTTTAAGTCCACTTTATGCACAGTAAGGCTAATCGGGACTGGACCTACAGTTTAAAGTGGGATCCGAACCACTTGTGCCTCCACCGGGTATCGAACCCGGGACCCCTTGATTACAAGGCAATGACGCTACCACTGTACCATGGGGGAGGCCCTATTATACAAAATCGATATATAATAGTAATGATAATAATAAGGCAAGAATTAGTAACAATTATTATTTCAACTATTAACGAATCGAGTCCCTATTAGAGATGGGCAGGAGCGAAACTACCTGGAATTTAAAAAGGGGAAACGTGGATATGCGTAATAACATATGGAAAAACTGGTAAGGAGAAAGACGGACAAAACAATGTAACAAAATGTACAGTAGTAACAAAGATGTCAGGAAACAATAGTATAATATTGAACTTACACTTTGATGAAGTAGTTTTCTTTGTTATGATCTGAATTAAGTCCCTTTGCACAGTTCTCATCGTTGGAGTTCACAGCGGCCAAGGTTTATTTCACTTCGCCTTTCTGCCACTCTTGGCTAATGATGATATGATGTAATCGATGAATAGACGCTCACGAAGGACACGTATGCCCAGACCGGATTCGAACCCGGGACCACTGGCGTCGTAGCGAAATGAAATAAATACTCCGCCACGGGGCCGGCTAATCGGCCAAGGGTGGGGACAAACTCTCAGTGGTGATGGGAATCCCCTGTGGAAACATATGACCAGTTCCTGCATCACATTAGTTGCTCTCTCCTATTGTGATTTTTCCCAATGTTAATTGATTGCTTTCCAAGTGAAATTTCAGTCCAACTAATTATAGTATGATCTTCAAGACCAGCACTATACGTGTAACAAAGTACTCTTTAAAAAAATTCCAGTGAATTGGTCAAAATAAAGTGACAGAATTTCGAGGAGAGGCCGAGCCTCTGTGGACCCACACATGGCTACGCCAATATACGTAAGTAAACCCGTGGTGCTACAGCCCCTGAGGGCCAGAGCCCACCTACCGACTGCCGGCCTCACTTCCAGTCCAACCAGTTATGTGCGGTCAGCACGACGAACCCCTAATCTTTGTTGTAGGTTTCCG
Source organism: Lepisma saccharinum (assembly GCF_977018435.1). NCBI lineage: Eukaryota > Metazoa > Arthropoda > Insecta > Zygentoma > Lepismatidae > Lepisma > Lepisma saccharinum. The sequence goes on from NC_139233.1 coordinate 8,602,856, forward strand.
TGACTCATTCATAGCTTCCCAATCTCCACACGATGGTGGGATAGCCCACCTACACGAGTTGCACTGCAATTAAATAAGTTCCATTCGAAGTCAGGACTTGCACACGCATCATCAAAAGAAAAGGGAGCAGAGCAGAACAAGATTATTGCCCTTCGCACCCTCTGAAGTCTTGAAACCTGTTTCCAACTTCATCACGTAGTATTTTTACTGTGGACAAATATTCCTGTCATTCCTGGTATTCCTGAGAAGTTGGGAAGGACAAATTGTAACTTTATTAAAAAGTTTTAATATAACGGAAGACTGTAACTTGCAAAATGACCTCCACTTCCTTCAAAATATCAGCCCTTGTGTCACGGGGAGGAATCATTCAAGTAGTTTTACTGTCATATCGAGATAAGAATCGCATCCACGAATGAAGGGAGCAAACCGAGCTAGCTCACAGACGTCCGTAATTTCGCATATTGTGAGCGAAAAGGCAACAACACGAACAATTTTCGCTTTCAATTGTTCATTGACTAAGTCATAAATCCTATCCTCAACTGTATTTCTGATTTTTTTTATTAGCGTTGCTTTTCTGCCACGTTTGCCTAATGGCAACGATGAGGATGAGTAATGATATGATGAAATTGATGAAGGGACACATACAAAGAAAACCAATGCTCAGACCAGGATTCGAACCCGCAATCTCTGGTGTCGCAACGGGTTGTGCTAACCACTCCGCCACAGATTATGGCAAATTTATTTCGTGATAAAGAAATACTTCTGAATTAATTTACTTTATCAGGGTACACAATTTCTACGCTTTTCAGTATTCACTTCACAACAAAAGTAAGCATTTCACTTGAAAAATCTACATTCATCTTCTATAGTCCTTTTCTTACTCCAACGAAGTTTGGGCAGCGATATGGTTCTCTGAAACTTTTACAGAAACTGGCTTTTCTTCCAGGTAAATCCTTGAAAATCAAGAAACAGACTCATAGGCGACAGAAAGTATGCACGCTGCCCTCCCTCAGCTGGCAAGATATTTTCGTACTTCAGAAGTAACCTGTCAATCAGCTTGCTTAGTTGACACAACACCTAGTCTATAATGGGAAAATTGGTCAATGTGTTGAAGTTTGGATGAGTCTGGTCTTGTATCACGAGAAAAGAGAAAACGGGATAACTACAAATGTATAGATAATTTCAAGCATGAAGTGTTAAGTGGGTCCAAGGCGGGCCGCATTAACAGATGCTGGGGCCCACATGTGGCCCGCGGGCCGCGAGTTTGACTGGCCGAAATATCAGGAGAAAAGTTGTTACGCTTCATCCACGAGACTCGAACTTGCGCGCGTCCCGTAGCTGGAGCCCAAATCATGAAGCCTTAGACCGTACGGTCACGATGCAGAACAGCATCTAATGGCGAAAAAGTGGGAAACACCTGAAGATGAGTTTTTGTTTCCTAATTTTGATTTGGCAAAGGGGGCTGGCTCTCTCACAGCACCAAGCGCCGTCAACCCTTTGCCGGTCGTTTGAGTATCTTGAGTTTGAGTTTTTGTAAGTCTACTTTATGTATAGATAGGCTAATCGGGACTGGACCTACATTTATAGTGGGATTGAACTATTGGGCGTCCACCAGGTACCAAACTCGGGACCTTTTGACATTATGAGGGTCATCTTTACCATTACGCTATAGGGGAGGCAAATATATCCGAAACTAAGAAGACATTTTGAATGGACATGTAGAATGTAGGAGGCAGGGTTCGCGCTGAAGAAGAAGAAGACATGGAATTCTCCCTCCCCTTTCCTAACCTGTACATCTCTAATGTAATTCTCAACCAAGCCAAGAATCTTGTCGTTCTACATTTTATGTCGCTTTTGTTATTGTTAATGAAGAATTCAAATTAATAATTTCTTTAAATCTCAAGTTAGCAAGTCAGCCAAAATTATGTTTTTATACTAAATTTTACATTAATTGAAGATTTGCAAAGAAACAGTAGACCTTTTCATGATCTTTCCACTCCAAAAACAAATGTTTTGTAAGAGTCACATCAAGTTTATGATTGGAAGTAGTGAAGTTCTAGGAACCACACACACACACACATATGTAAGCAACAACAATAGTAGGCTATTGTAATTTGGAGAGGATGTGATTTGTGAGCGGAACAAGCATGGGAATTTAACGAAGTTCCTTTGCGAATCATCAATTATATGTGTGTGTGTGTACACGTATTTCCTATCTGCACCGTTGACTCACAAAGTACTACATGTGAGGTAAAACTATCGAAATGTAAAAAGACGAAGCGCTACCACCCTCCCCGCCTTTTCTACATTTTATTCAAATCGAACACGAGGCACGTATCTAGATATATATTTCGGAGGGGCGTCCTAACGTAATGTCTCAAAATAATAATATTAATAATGTTAAATTAAAATAAGTATAATTATATTAAATTAATTAATATATTTTTATTACATGAATAGGTAAGAAGGCGGTATAACAACAGTGATACAGTATAACATCACGTATTCATTATCTAGCTTACGTGTAGTTAAGGTTGGCAAAATTTGTAAAAAATAGAAACTGCCCTGGCAAGGAAATTAATGTCAAATAGATAAAGAATATAATATTTATTGAGTATGAAAAAAATGATGTTAGATCCAGTTGAGGAAAGTAAAATTCCTGGTAATATTTTGCATGTTATTATAAGTAGTAATAATTCTTGCATAAATCTTCTTTCGTACTGTCATTCAAAGTCGTATTGCTTTCCAATATTTTTGTGGAAATAAACAATTTGCGATTAAACAACAACCTTATTTTCATTACTTAATTGAAGTTATTTTATGATCTCATTATTTTCAATATTTAATTTTTGTACTTGGTAAGTCTTTCGGGGGGAGGTTGGGACACCTGGACCCCCTAAATACGTCCTTCGCGGTAGGGGTCGAGATAAAGTTACTGTGTCACTGGTTCTAATTCACGGTAAATATGCTCTGCTTCTCTACACTCAAACATACACAAACTCATGGCCTTCCTGCTTTCTTGGTTTCTTGCCTGGGAAAGAGACAATAAATCAAGCTGTGACAGCTGCGGGACCTTCTGAGGAGGGGACGGAACCCAGCTGTGCAGAGGATTCAAACACCCGCGCGAACTAGCTCTCACCATCAGCCTGAGGCAATTCGAACAGAGATATCTAGTGGCCAAGTGGCGAACTATGATGAATGAAATTCGGCTGAAGCGGCCGTATCTTTCGCCGTCGATAATACATGACATTTTTAAACAATCATTTTGGGCTGTGCAAGTGACTTTTGAAAGAAAAGCCCTCCCTAGCTTAGTCGTAAAAGGATTGATAATTACGTTAGTATGCATCATAATGGCCATTTTCGTTGGTG